>NC_057801.1:352977284-353249002 GCF_018294505.1 Triticum aestivum
CTCAAATAACTTTCATCGATAAAAACATAGACCTGATCATAAACTCAAAGTTCATCGGATCCGAACAAACACACTTCAAAAGGCTTACATCATATGGATCTCCAAGAGACCATTATATTGAGAATCAAGAGAGAGAGAGAGAGAGAGAGAGGAAGCCATCTAGCTACTAACTATGGACCCGTAGGTCTATAAAGAACTACTCACGCATCATCGGAGAGGCACCAATGGAACTGGTGAACCCCTTCGTGATGGTGTCTAAATTGGATCTGGTGGTTTTGGACTCTGCTGCGGCTGCAATTGAATCTTGTTGACTCCCCTAGGGTTTCTGGAATATTGGGGTGTTTATAGAGCAAAGAGGCGGTTCAGGGGACATCCGAGGTGGGCACAACCCACCTGGGAGTGCCTGGGCCCCCAAGCGCACCCTGGTGGGTCCTGCCCCCCTCAGGGCACCCACGAGGTGCTTTCCTGGCCCACTGGATGTCTTCTGGTCCAAAAAATTTCTCAAGAAGTTTCGCTGTTTTTGGACTCCGTTTGATATTGATTTCCTGCGATTTAAACACATGCAGAAAACAGCAACTGGCACTGGGCACTATGTCAATAGATTAGTACCAAAAATGATATAAAATGACTATAAAATATTGTAAAACATCCAAGAATGATAATATAGCAGCATGGAACAATAAAAAATTATACATACATTGGAGACGTATCACGCACGCCACCTCACCAGGTCTCTTGCACCTGGTTTTCTCGCGACCCTCCAAGGAAAAAGCTGGTGAGGAAAGGTATGGGACTCCGGATTAACTCAGACGCTGCTCACGTTTCCTTCATGAGGGATGTTCGTATGTCAAGGGGGGCCCTAAGCATCGTGACTCAAGGGCCTCACTGGCCACGTACCCCCTCACCCCTTGGTCTCGTCCTGGCGATCCGAATGCCTCAATGGCGGCTAAGGTATGCCGGGGCAGGGTCCTGCCGATGCAAAACACTAAGGCAAGCAGAAAGGAAATCAAGCACAGAAAGGAAATTGCAGAGTCCCAGCTAGTTATTACAAATTATAATGTTCCACAAATTTAAGCAGAAGTTCTCACGCCTCTGCGAGGCATGATGGATGTTGTAGGGTCAAACTAGGAGGAAGCGCCGCCGTTGCCTTGAATGCCACTGCCACCCGCCTTGGGGATCCCGTCAATGATGATGTCGTCGCCGTCTTCACCGTAGGCTCTAGTTGCCATAGCTGTGGGGTCGGGGACGACAAGGAACTTCCCCAACAGGGCCTCCACCTGCTTCTTCACGGCTTCGATTGTAGCGTTGTGGGACTCAGGGGCCACTGGATCGATTAGTGCGTTGAAGTTGAAGCCTGGGTTCCGGATATGGAGGTGGCTGAAGACGTGTGTCATGACCACGGTTAAAGGCACGTGACACTCCCCTTCCACCATGGGGTCCACTCCGGAAGTGATGCCTTTAAGCGCCTCAGGGAGCTTGGGAGAAGCCCAGCAAAGCCATCCATTGGAGTCGCCAGCGGCTCCTCGTACCCTTCTCGGTAAAGGGAGTGCAGCGCCTGGCGGGACTTCAGCTCAAGGGAGACGAAGGCTTCGCATCCCACGGCTACCACCTTCTCGGCAGCGGCGAGGGTCTTCTCCGTGGCCTCCAGCTGGGCCGTCATCTTATATACAAGCTGGGCATGGGACGCCTGGGCCTTGTCCACCTCCTCCTTCATCTTGCCCAGGCGGTTCCACTCTGTGGCTTGGTCCTTGGTTGCTTGGGCTAGCTTGGCGTAGCGGTCGGCATGTGTCACCTCCCGGGCCTTGAGCTCCTCCTCTCGCTCTTGAAGCCGGTGGGTATGGGCAGCCGGCTCCTCATGGAGGGCATTCAGCTACGCCTCCGCCTCGCTGCAGCACTCCTTGGCGTATGGCGCATCGGCTAGCGCCACATCACGAGTCGTCGTGGCCTCGTCGGCCTCCTTCCTGCTCTCCGCAGCGGCACCCTCGGCCCGGCTCCAGGCCGTCCTAACAGACGTGTCGGCCTGAAGCCACCCCGAGATCAGCCCCATGCATCCCATCACCATGCACCTGTCGGCATCTTGGAGATTGGTCCGGAGATGATCCAGGATGGTGCAGGCTTCCTCCATATCCCCAGGCCTGATGAGGGGGCCGTAGTCCACCAACACAAGGGTCTGAGGAGGAGGCGGCACTAGCGTGTGGGCTGGCATCACCGCAGCAGCAGGGGAAGCTAGGGGCTCTGGAGCCCCTGAACCCCCCGCGGGTGCGATGGCGATGGGCGGCTCCAGAGCCTGTTGGCCCATGGAGGCAGCCTCCTCCTGAGGCTGTATCATTGTGCTTTCAAGGGCATGCTCCGTCACGGGGGATCACAAGGCGATCTCCTCCATCTGCGCTATGTTCACCGCGGCCGTGATGGACGGTGGTGCCTCCGGGGTCCCGGCTCCCTTCTTCCTCTTCTTCACCATGGTCTCTATCCTGGTCACCAGGACGGGAGTATTGTGGGCATGGCATCAAGGACAGCAATAAAAACAAGGTAAGACACTTACTCATCATAGGCAATGTATGCCCTCTTCCTAGCCAGGGCCAGGGTGCCTCCAATCTTCCGGGGCGCGAGCTTGGTTACATCCTGAGTATTGGCAGAGCGCGCGACAGCTGGTCTCGGTGCGGCGTCGACTGTCAGGACGACAGAGGCATTGCCTAAGAGAGGGGGTGCCACACCACTCTTTTTCGGAGTCGTACGGCCCGGCCTCCGCTAGGCCGGGGGAGTGGCCCCGGACCTCATCACGACTCCAGTGGAGCACGGGGGCTCCATGACCGGGGGCTCAGCGGCATTGTCATCGTTAGAGAGGCCGCAAAGAAGCTCGTTGTGCGACGGAGGAGAGGTGTCCGCCACATCGTCCACAGTCGCTTTTGAGTCCTCCTCCCCCTTCTCCTTGGCGTCGTCATCGGAAGACACATGCATCGGGGAGTTGGGGAGCTCAGGCAGCACGAGCCCTAGCTTGTTGAAGACGGGCATGGCGTCGGCCAGCACTGCCCCGTCAGCGCGATGGTATAGCGGGATGTGGGCTGCCGGGAGGCTGCCCGGATCCCTGTCAAGGAGGGTGTCCATGGCATTGTCTAGCTCCTCGCCTGCCAGGCTCCCTGAGCGCAGCCGAATCTCGCCCTGTGCGCCCTTGAACTCCCACATAAGGCGCGAGTGTGCCTGAAGCGGAGCCAGGCACTGCGTCAGGAACTCCTTGTCGGCATTCTGGATATGGCGGTATCCAGACTTGCCTCCCTGTAGCCCACCACGTGGCTCCATCGATGGCCTCGTACGGCCCAGCTTCAACATCGACAGCTCAAGACCCTCGCGAGGGGCCAATCCTCGCTAGGCGGACAACGTCAAGACCCCCGAGCGCATCGGCCTCTTCAGGCTGGCTCCAGAGGGGCGGAGAACTCTATGCAAGGTGTACCTCATAGGGCTCAGCTGACGTGTGCCATGACGACCAAGGCCAGGCGGGCGCCAGCGAGCGCAGAGTGCCAATTTCCTCTTTGGTGCAAGGGGGGCAAGCCATAGGCGCGGAGTCCTGAGGAATCAGCCAAAGGTTACCATTCTGGTGCAACAAGACCAAGACCGCCAGGATGGCAGGACGGAGGTCATCACCGAGCCCACCACAACGTCACGACCATAGGCTTTTCGCAGGCGAAGACTACTTTTTGTCAGGATAAGATGTACTACCTGTCCCCTTTCAAATTCGGCCGTTGTGGTATCCCTTCCCGCCAATATTTGGGAAGAGGACCAAGGCCACTATAAATAGAACCTAGCCACCACCATAGAGAGGGGGACACACATCTCATCAGCCCCCCTGAGCTCAAGAACACCTCACCTCCAGAGGCCGGTTTATCCACTGTACTAGTTCGTCCTCAGCCCTTCGAGGCAATCCACCAAAATGCTGGAGTAGGGTATTACACCGCAAGATGGCCCGAACAAGGATAAACTGTTGTGTTTCTTTGTCTCTTCGAGCTCGACACACTAGGCTTAGGAGAATCGCGAGTAGGCAAGCTGGGTAGGTTGAGATCTCCACACGCACCCCAGAGTTCGAACATTTCAAGGGTTTGCGGAACCCGTAGTCTGACATTTGGCGTGCCGGGTAGGGGTGCATCGGAGATCTTCTGCCCCGTCTGCCAGATCGCGCCGCCAGCTCTAATGGCGGGCGCACCTCTGTTGACTCACCTGACGCGCGCTTCCGAAGAAGCGCCGGGGCTGCGCTGTTTCACCCTCTCCCTGCGGCGGGTGGAATGGACACCCAAGTTCAGACCGGAGATGTTGCCACACTACGACGGCGCGGCGGATCCGGCCGCCTTCCTACATGCGTACAAAGAAGCAACTTGGGCGGCTGGCGGAGACGATAAGGTGAAGGCGAACTGGCTCCCCATGGCCCTCGTAGGCGCACCACGCGCCTGGTTGCTCAATCTGTCGGCGTCTTCTGTGGCCTCCTGCGAGGAACTGCGCGACCTCTTCCTCGCCCGCTACGCGGCACCGGTGCCCCCCGTCTTCGTAGCTCTCCTAGGTGGCTTGCAGGCACCACCTTCCGACCGCCACATCAAGCAGTTCTACCGACAAGTAAGTGCCACCCAAGCGGGCTCGGGAGCTCCCCCGGGCTGGGCAGCGCCTAAGGCTGATCTCGCCTTTGGCCCCGAGGATCATCCAGACGCCACGACAGGAGCAGGTGCACTTCCGATGCTTTGAACTCCCACCATCTACAACATGGCGGTCACCAGGACCCTCATCAATGGCGGAGCCGGCCTCAACGTGCTCTCCACGGAGGCATTCAGCCTGTTGCACGTGCCACCCAGCTGGCTCCGGCCCACCAAGCCCTTCTCCGGGGTCGGCGGTGGCTCCACCAGCCCCCTAGGGCAGATCCGCCTCCCTATCACCTTCGGGACCCACGACAACTACTGCACCAAGCTCATCGACTTCGACATCGCCAGGATCGACCTGCCATACAATGCCATCCTAGGGTACCCGGCCTTGGCCCAGTTTATGGCGGCAACTCACCCAACATACAACCTCATGAAGATGCCTGGCAGCAACGGTATCCTCACGGTGGCAGGGGACACCAAGGACGCGCTGCAGACCCTCAGGCTCGCCTTCAGGTCAGCGGCATCTGTGCTGCGTGATGAGAAGGGGGGTCTGGAGGCCCCGGAAGCGGCACCGGCCAAGAGGAAGCAGTTGTTCTCCCAAGACCGAGTCGAGATGAAGCAGGTGCTGGTTAGTAAGGAGGGAACAACCAGCGCCACCTTCACCATAGGGGCTGGCCTCCCTTGGGACCAAGAGGAAGCGTTGGTCGACTTCTTGCGCGCCAACAAGGATGTATTCGCTTGGGAGCCCAAAGATCTGGCTGGGGTCCCGAGGGGAATAATCAATCACCACCTGAAGGTATGCCCAAACATGCGCCCAGTGAAGCATAAGGCTCATTGTCAGTCCACCAAGAAGCAGGCCTTCATCGTCCAAGAAACCCGCAAGCTGCAAGCCGCAGGGGTCATCAGGGAAGCACGATACCCGGAGTGGCTTGCGAACCCCGTCGTTGTCCCCAAGAACGGAGGGAAGGAGCACATGTGTGTCGACTTCACCAACCTCAACAAGGCCTGCCCGCAAGATCCCTTCCCGCTCCCTTGCAGTGACCAGATTGTGGACTCCACTGCCGAATGCGACCTGTTGTGCTTCTT
Source organism: Triticum aestivum (assembly GCF_018294505.1). NCBI lineage: Eukaryota > Viridiplantae > Streptophyta > Magnoliopsida > Poales > Poaceae > Triticum > Triticum aestivum. Next base: position 352,982,990 of record NC_057801.1, read on the forward strand.
GGATGCTTTCTCGGGCTACCACCAGATCAAGATGGCCGTGCAAGATGTGGAGAAGACGGCGTTCCTGACCCCCTGCGTGGTGTACTGCTACACATACATGCCCTTCGGGCTGCGTAACGCCGGGGCTACCTTCCAGCGACTGATGCATATCGTCCTCGGCTAGCAGCTCGACAGAAACACTGATGACATAGTGGTGAAGTCTCGGGAGGCCAGTACCCTAATAGCAAATCTGGAGGAGACGTTTGCTAGCCTGCGCTAGGTGGATCTTCGGCTCAATCCCGAGAAGTGTGTTTTCGGGGTTCCCTCTGGTAAGCTACTGGGCTTCCTGGTGTCGCATAGAGGGATCAAGACCAATTCGGAGAAGGTCAAGGCAACAGAGGACATGAGCCCCCGCAGACCCTGAAGGAGATGCAGAAGTTGGTGGGCTGCGTAACCTCGCTTGGGCGCTTCATCTCCAAGATGGGGGAGCGCGCCCTCCCGTTCTTCAAGCTGATGAAGAAGGAGCCGTTCGAGTGCACCCCGGAGGCAAATGCAGCCTTTCAAGAGCTCAAGAGATACCTGACCAGCCCGCCGGTGATGGTGGCGCCGCGCCCCCTCGAGCCCTTGGTGCTCTATCTACCAGCCAGCGCCGCCCTGGTGGCGCTAAGGACGAAGCGCCCGTCCAAGGACCCTCGGCAAAGCGCTCAACCACCAAGCAAGACGGAGCTTACTCAGTACAATGCGTCTAGGGCCTCAGCCAGCTCAGTGGTCGATGTTCCTCCTGAGGCCGCGACTGACCCTGTAGCTTGGGGGGCTCCTCAGGACGGACCTCGCGAAGCCATCTGTCGCAGCCCTAGAATATTGCTTGTATTAGTTGCATCATTGAGCACTCATGCATCATATCTAAATTTCTAAAAACTTGGAATTGAGGAAAGTGGAAGCCTCAAATACTTAAATAAAAGAAAGGCAAAGAACCCTGGAAATCTCATTCTTTGTTTCCAATATGTCCTTTTGCAATGTTTGAGAATTTTGGCAAGATCTATATATCAAACCTAAATTTAGGAACATTTTTCAGGAATTATTTTTGGGACTTTGAATTTAAATCAATAGCAATATGAATTTGAGTTATATTCATATAACTAGAATATAATTTCAAATATCTTGAAACATTTCATGTGCATTTGGAAATGTCCATTCTGCAACATAAAATTATTCAAAGGGTTTTGTCATTGTTTTGAAATTGTTTTGAATTTTGAATAGTGGGAGAATATTAAACAAAAGAAAACATAACAGAAAAATAAAACAGAGCAACCTTACCTGGAGCTTACCTGTCTAGTCCACCTGGCCCAACTCCCGCTGGATCAGCCCACCAGAGAGGCCCGGCCCACTAGCTCCAGCGAGCTTCTTCAAGCTGCTGCCAGTAGGAGCAGCTGCGTGCCAGGCATGCCGCAGCCGAGCAGCGCCACCTCCTGCTTGGCCTCCCCGTGCTAATCCCCTCGCTCTGGACCACCCGCGACCCCCCCGACCCTTCTCTCACTCTCCTTGCTCCTCCCCCTCCTCTGTTTCTCGCACGCAGCCACCGAGCGGAGCTCGTCGCCGCTGACGACCACCACCGCGGCCACCGGCCACCCCCACGCCTCGCCGACGTGCCAAGAAGCTCCACCTCGTCCCCTCTTCCTCCACGACGAGCCACGCATCACGGGAAGCAGTGGAGCCTCGCCATTGAGCTCGACCCCGCCGCCTCTGCACCGAGATCGTCGGCGACCTTACGTAGTCCCCGACGCTTCTCCGAGCCCGATGAGCTCCGCCTCGACTCCGCCGTGACCACCTCGTCGCTTCCCCTCTCCTCCCTTCCTCAATTTCGTGTCGTAGCTGCACTAACCACCGGACCCGAGAGCTCACCGCCGCCGTGGTTCTCCACCACCGTGGCCAGGGCCACCCCAGCTCACGCCTGAGCGCGTCATCGTGTTCGCTGAACTCCCAGGAGCACGCAGCACCCTTTGGTTTCTCCTCTAGTGCACCGTAGCGACGACCCCTTCCATGTCCGAAGTCCGGCCACTGCGGATGCGCTCGCCGTCGTCGTTTCCAGCGACCCCGCGGCCTCCCGTGTGGCTAGCTAGATGCGGGCGTGTGCGGGCTACCTTTTGGTGGTCTTCGCGTGTCTAGCCGCCGCCTGTAGCGCAACCCCGGCGAGCTTCCGCCATTGTTATGGTCACCGCAGGTGAAACTCCGGTGACTGCCGACGTGGCCGTCATTAAAGCTAACCCTACCAGCTAAGCACCCCCTAACTGCCACTGACAGCAGGCCCCACCCAGGGTTAAAACCAGTCAACCCTGGCTTTGACCGGGATTAACCACTGAGCCTCTGACTGCTGGGACCCACGCGTCATGTTTGACCTAGACCGCCCAATTGACTCGCTGACGTCATCCTGACATAGTGCTGATGCAGTAAATGATTTTCTGGGTTAAGAATAATCTAGGAAATTCCAGAAAATAGTATAAACTTCAAAAAAATCATAGAAATTAATCTATAACTCAGAATGACATAAATTTATATATGAAAAATGATCAGAAAAATCCAATCTATCCATTTGTACCATTTGCATGCATGTTTGAACAACCTAAGGTTGTTGTATATGACAATTTGCATAAATCGCATTTGAATATCCACATATGGGGTTCGAATTTGAATCATGGATTCAAACCAACTCCATTTAACTTGCTGCTAGTTGCATTAGCTCAAACCACAGCATATTGCCATATCACATTCATGCATCATATTGTGCATTCAATTGATTGTGTTCTTCCTTGTTTCCGGGTATTTGTCCCCTCTCAGTAGACGATGTTCCGACGATGAGTTTGATGACACCGATGAAGAAACTATATTATCTTCAGAAGTGTCAGGCAAGCAAAACCCCCTTGTTCATTCCGATACAATCCCACTCTCTCGCTCCTGCTCTCTTTTACTGCATTAGGACAACAACGATTCAACTGTTACATGCTGCGGTAGTTGAACCCCTTTCCTCTGCATGACCTGTCATTGCCATAGTAAATAGATGAAACCCACTAGCATGAGTAGGAGTTGTTTGAGCCCTGATGTGCCTACTCATTCATGCTTGTTTGTCATGCCTGCTATTGCTTAGAGTTGTGTCAGGTCTGATTCATCGGGGATGAATTGGAGTGTGGTGAACATGTCCTATTGTTGAGAGCTAAGTGTGTGAACACGATTTGGTAAAGGTAGCGATGAGAGGCCATGTAGGAGTACATGGTGGGTTGTCTCATTGAAACCGTCCTCAGGAACTGAGTTCTGTGTTTGTGATCCATGAACAGTTACTACCACACATAGGGTTCCGATAACTCGACCCCTCTCGACTTATTAATCAACATGATCTCTGTCCAGGAGTTGCAACTAGTTTCTGGTGTTTGTAGGTAGTGTTAGTAGTCTACCAAGTGGCACCCGGTACAGGTGGGCTTGGGACAGACTAGGCACCATGGCATGGTGTACCAAGCGCAGATCCACCCGTCGAGGTGGGCTTGGGAACCCTGCACACATCGTTTGGGGCCGTGAGCGACACCCCGGCCGGATCTCCTTATAGATGGAACCTGAATAGGCGATAAACTTGGACGAGAGACTTGTGTGGTTAGTTAGGTCGTGGCCGACACCCTCGCTGGGCTTCCGCTTGAAGGTTGCCGAGTACATGTCGTATAAATGGCGATAAGTGGTGAGAGTGTGTGTGAAGAAGTACACCCCTGCAGGGTTAACATTATCTATTCGAATACCCGTGTCCGCGGTAAAGGACATCTGGGTTGCTTGTACAGTTCATAGACAAGTGAAAGTGGATACTATAAAAACGCAAGATAAGCGTGAGTGCTATGGATGGCGGTCTCGTAGGGAGACGGGAGCGGATCCATAGTGGTGTATTGATATGGTGAATATGTGGACTCGTGTGCGCCACCTCAAAAGAGTTACATGCAGTCGTAGTTCAGGATAGCCACCGAGTCAAAGTTGGCTTGCTGCAGTTAAACTCCACCACCCCCTTTGTTGATACTGATGCATATATAGATAGTTCTGATGTAAGTCTTGCTGGGTACATTTGTACTCACGTTTGCTTAATTTATGTTTTTTACAGAGAGACTTCAGTCTCGCTAGTAGTTCCGCGTGGACTTCGACGGTTAGCTTGTTACCTCAACTACGATCTTGTGCCCTCGGCAGGATCTGGTAGATAGTCAGGCTTCTCAGCCTTTTTCATTTGTAGATGTCTGTACTTAGACATGTTAAGCTTCCGCTTGTGCTTTGATTTGTGTGCTCTGAATGTTGGGTCATGAGACCCATGCTTGTAATATCTCGCTCCTCGTAGCCTATTGAATAAAATACTTGAGTTGTAGAGTCATGTTGTGATGCCATGTTGTACTTGCACAGATTGAGCATATTGTGTGTATGTTATTGAAATGCTTGGTATGTGTGGGATCTGACTATCTAGTTGTTTATCTTTGGTAGCCTCTCTTATGGGAAATGTCTCCTAGTGCTTCCACTGAGCCATGGTAGCTTGCTACTGCTCCGGAACACTTAGGCTGGCCGGCATTTGTCCTTCTTCGATCCTGTGTCTGTCCCTTCGGGGAAATGTCATGCGGTGTCTACCGGAGTCCTGTTAGCCTGCTACAGCCTGGATTCTCTAGAGTCCTGCTAGCCCAGCTGCTACAGCCCGGATTCACTCGCTGTTGACCGACACGTTCGTTGCTGGGTCATGTATGCCTGTCCCTGTAAGTTAGTGCCACTTTGGGTTCACGACTAGCCATGTCAGCCCGGGCTCCTTGTCATATGGATGCTAGCGGCACTATCATATACGTTTGCCAAAAGGCGCAAACGGTCGCGGGCCTGGTAAGGCGTCACCCGTGGGGACACCGTGCGTGAGGCCGCAAAGTGATATGATGTGTTACATGCTAGATCGGTGTGGCATTGAGTCGGGGTCCTGACACCATTGAAGAACCGTGCCCTCAAGAAGAGCGAGACTCTACTGATGACTCTCCCCTCATAGAGCACCCTATCTAATTCGTCAGGACGGTGCCGAGGGAGGCACGAGCGCGCTACCCCATGCCTCCGAAGCTCTTGCTCGCGCTCCTCGTCGCCTCCCGGAAGTTGTGCCACTACTTTAAAGGCCACCCCATCAAGGTCGTCTCGGCATACCCGCTAGAGAGGGTGCTCCGGAGCCTGAACGCCGCCGGGCGTGTTGCAGAATGGAACATCGAGCTTCAGGTGTTCCATCTTGAGTTCAACACCACTAGGGTCATCAAGGGTGCAGCCCTCGCAGACTCCTTGGCCGAATGGACTGATGCCCCCGGCCATGGGTTGAGCGAGGACCGCTCCCTCTTACTGGGAGACGAGGAACCGGACGGGTGGATCATGTACTTTGATGGAGCATTCACACAGGAGCAGGGGTCGTGCTCATCTCGCCCTTCAAGGACAAGCTCTACTACATGGTGCAACTATGCTTCCAGCAGGGCGAGAAGGTCTCCAACAACATTGCAGAATTCGAAGGCTTGCTCACCGGTCTCAGGGCCGCGGCGGCGTGGGGTGAAGCGCCTCACCATCAAGGGCGATTCTCAGCTCCTCGTCAACTTCTCCAATAATGAATACACGCCCAAGGATGAGCACATGGAGGCATACCTAGAAGAGGTGCGCAAGATGGAGAAGCGGTTCATGTGCTTGGAGCTGCATCACGTGCCACGAGGGACGAACAAGGAGGCGGATGGTATCGCCAAGAGAGCCTCCCGCAGGCTCCCTCAGGAGCTAGGGGTGTTTGAGGAGAGGCTCTTCAAGCCGTCTGCGGCTCCCCCCACCACGACTCCAGCACTGCCTCAGGCGCCTGAGACAGGTGCCCCGGCATGTGGCCACCCCACGGGGGCCCGCCTGCTACTTGCGCTCAAGCCTCAAGAGGGGTGCTGGACTTAAGAGTTCAAGGCGTACCTGATTCAAGGGACCTTGCCAGAGAAGGAGGAGGATGTCGAGCGCGTGGCTCGTCAAGCCACCGCGTACTGCATCCAGGATGGTGAGTTATATCACAAGAGGCCCAATGACATTTCATTGCGATGCATCTCCAGGGTACAGGGGCTTGAGCTATTGGTGGACATACATGGTGGGGACTGCGGGCATCATTCCTGATCACGCACTCTGGTGGGCAAGGCGTTCCGCAACGGCTTCTACTGGCCCACCGCGCTCAACGATGCCAAGAGCTGGTGCGCTCCTGTGAAGCATGCCAGTTCCATGCCAAGCAAATCCACCAGCCCGCGCAGGGCCTCCACACAATCTTGCTCACATGGCCGTTCGCGGTCTGGGGGCTGGACTGGGGCCGTTCTCTCGAGTGCCATGGGGCTACCGATACCTCTACATTGCCATCGACAAATTCACCAAGTGGGCGGAGGTAGAAGCCATTCACACCATCCCAGCTGGATCGGCCGTCAAGTTCATCAAGGGAATCGTGAGCCGGTTTGGGGTCCCTAACCGCATCATCACCGACAACGGCTCGCAGTTCACTAGCGACCTTTTCAAAACATACTATGCTAACCTTGGAACGCAGATATGCTATGCCTCAGTGGCACACCCCCGGAGCAATGGCCAGGCCGAGCGGGCCAATGCAGAAGTCCCGAGGGGCCTCAAGACAAGGACCTTCAAGAAGAAGCTCGAGGCCTATGGCAGGGGCTGGCTCGACGAGCTACAGTCCGTGTTGTGGTCCATCTGCACCACTGCGACCAAGCCAACAGGAGAGACGCCGTTCTTCCTCATCTATGGAGCAGAAGGGGTTCTCCCACACGAGGTCAAGCATCGCTGCACACGGGTCCTCGCGTTCGACGAGGCGCGTCAGGACGCCACGCGGGGGATGGATCTCGTGCTGGGGGAGGAATGCTGCCGTCAAGCCTCGCTCCGGGCGGCAAGATACCAGCAGGCGCTACAGCGGTATCACTGTCACAACATTCGCTCCAGGACGTTAGAGGTGCGTGACCTCGTCCTGAGGCGGGTGCTCTCCAGGGAGGGGTTGCACAAGCTCTCTCCCATGTGGGATGACCCGTCTAGGATTACCCGTGTCTCCAAGCCTGGCGCCGCGCGCCTGGAGACACAGGACGGGGTCCCCATCCAGAACGCCTGGAACATCCAGCACCTTCGGAAGTTCTACCCGTGAAGAAAGGCTCCGGCCTGTGAAGCAAGGCTCCGGCCTGTGAAGGTCTCCGCTCGTGACACTCTCACATAATAATGAGTGGGGATGTACACGCCCTGGAGTCTCCTGAGAGTCGCCTTGGGGCCTCATGGGGGCTCCCTCCCACGTCTTTGTGGCAGGACTTAGCTCTGCACTGGTGAGAAGACTAGATTAGATGTCGGACGCGGCTGTTCATTTGCTTTATGGAGTTTCTTGCAGTTTTTAGTGATCTTCAATGGATTTGGTGCTCTCATGTTTGGTTCGCCTAGTTGATTTCTTCTCTCGCTCGGTTGTCTTTGGCCTGAGGATAGGAGAGAGGTGGCAGTTGCTCGTCACTCTCCCTCGCGCGCCTCGCGCATGGGGGCTAGGCAGGTGTGTGCACCTTGAGCCTGCCCTCATACGCGCACACTGCACCAAACCCGCTACCTCTGGTGTTCCGGCCTCGTCCTCGCGAGGAGCCCTCGATCAAGCTCACATGCATTAGCACCCCTCATATCCGTGCCCCCGAGTAGCGCAACGTGATGCATTAAGTCAGAGCTAATCTATGGCAGGGGGCTCGCATAAGGAGGAGTGAGGTGCTCGTTAGTTTTCCTTTTCCTTTAAAACCAGCCCTACAGTGTGTTCGCGGCAGATCCTAAGACCCCGAGGCGTCCCCCGAGGTCTGCAATCTTCAGCTCCGCAGGAAAGGGGCCCCGTCGAGCGCCCAAAGCCACGTATTTGCGAGGTGAAAAGCTATTGCGCACATGTCAAGCTAATTTTTGCTATCATGGCTTACTCGAAGCGCAAACATTACAGCACAACACCAAGATAGCGAAGCATAGCATAAAGTGCATAACCGCCATAGTTCATTACACGCCCCGGCGGGGTACATCGTCTTTTTTCGAATTACAGGAGAAAGGAAAGGCTAAACAAAGAAAGCCAGAAGGCATACGAACCTGGCACCAGAGCCGCATCCTCAAGCAATGCCTCAAGGAGGCCCGACGCTTCACTAGTTCCCCCATAGGAGACCTTGGTCTACGGCCGGTCTTGAGTCCAAGTTCGGCGGGCCCCAGACTCACACCGGGCTCCTCTCCAGCTTCAATGGAGCACTGCAGTGGGACGAACCACGGACATTCCCGACCCGAGCACGGCGACGTGGGGGCTAGTCGTAGCCACCACTGCTCGAGCTGTCATCCATTGAAGAGCTGTCGTCGCGGGAGGAAGAGCGCGCGCCGCCAAGGCCAAGCTCACCTTCACCACCCTCGTTGTTGTTGCCATCCTCCGGGCAGCACCCCATGCGGCGCCCGTCCTCCCTGAACACCCTCACATAGAGGGTCGCTAGACCGTCGTACTTGAAGTGGAGGGTGCACCTTCCGCCCAGGCCTCGCGCATGGGCGAACGTCTGCCAACCGCGAGTCAGGACCACGCGGCCGGAGGCGGTGACCTCGGCCCCAACCCACGAAGCCCTACTACAGCAGCCCTCGGCCTGCAGCCAGAGACCGTCAAGCCCCGAGGAAGGAAGCTCGTAGGAGAAGAAACGCGAATGCCGAGTGAGGTGCCGGCCGGGCTCTCCAACCACACCACGAATTCAGGGAGCACGTCCAACGAGGAGAAGCGCGGTTGAGGTGGGTGCATGATCACGGCGCGCCTCCCCTTGTCATGGGGGCTGCCCTGAAGCTGGTGGCCCCTACCGCGAGAAGAGGTTCCATCGCGGGCGCCGAGAGAAGCGCCAGCTCTGGGGGGTGCGCACCCGCGCCCCCTAGGGGCCGTCGCAGGAGCCGCGGGATGCTTGCGGGGACGGTCGCGGCCTCTCTTGGGATGCGGAGAGGCTGGTCCCTCCTTGGAAGCCTTCCCCTTCTCAGTCGTTGAAAACCTCCTCGGCGACGCCATGGGAGCAAGATAAAGAAGGAGAGAAGCGGGCGGCAGCAAGACGAAGGAGAGATGAGCGGGGGGTTCTGCCACTCCCCCTGATTTATAGCCAAGGCAGGCCAACGCCAGCCTCCATGACCTCGTGCCATGATGATCTTCTGCATGTCGCATCGTTCCATCAAGTGGAATAGTTGTCGAGGCGGCGTGGGGAAGTGGAGATGCCACGTCCCATCAATCGCCACGTGTCACCAAGAACGCAGACGGTTAGGGCCCATGGTGCTCCGCACTTGCCCTTTGGCTTCACCCAAAAGCCAAGTCCGAGCGCTCCTTGGGCCCCGGGGCCATTGTCGGCATTCTGGATATGGGGGTATCCAGACTTGCCTGCCTGCGACCCATCACGTGGCTCCATCAACGGCCTGGTACGGCCCAGCTTCAACATTGACAGCTCAAGACCCTCACGAGGGGCCCAGCCTTGCGAGGCGGACGATGCCCAGACCCCCGAGGGGATCAACCTCTTCAAGCTGGCTCCCTAGGGGTGGAGAACTCTATGCAAGGTGTACCTCACGAGACTCAGCTGACGTGAACCATGACGACCAAGGACAGGCAGGCGCCAGCGAGCGCGGAGCGCCAGTTTCCTCTTTGGTGCAAGGGAGGCAAGCCACGGGCGCGGAGTCCCGAGGAATCAACCAAAGGTTTCCATTCTTGTGCAACAAGACCAAGACCGCCAGGACGGCAGGATGGTGGTCATCATCGAGCCCACCGCAGCGTCACAACCAGAGGCTTTTCGTAGGCAAAGACTACTTTTGTTAGGATAAGTTGTACTACTTGTCCCCTTTCAAATCCGGCCATTGTGGGATCCCTTCCCGTCAATATTTGGGAAGAGGACCAAGGCCACTATAAATAGGACTTATCCACCACCATAGAGAGGGGGGGACACATCTCATCAGCCCCCTGAGATCAAGAACACCTCACCTCCAGAGGCTAGTTCATCCACTGTACTAGTTTGTCCTCAGACCTTCGAGGCAATCCACCAAAATGCTCGAGTAGGGTATTACATCGAAAGGTGGCCCAAACCAGGATAAATTGATGTATCTCTTTGTCTCTTCGAGCTCGACGCGCTAGGCTTAGGAGAATCGCGAGTAGGCAGGCTGGGTATGTTGAGATCTGCGCATGCACCCTAGAGTTCGAACCTTTCAAGGGTTTGCGGAACCCATAATCTGAAACTCCTTGACGAGCATGGCCCACGTCAGCACCCCGGCATCCATGTCCGCCGTCATCTTCTTCAGGACTGGCGTTGCCCGGGGGTCCATGAGCTTCTCATGACCCCACTGATCAAGATTCTCCGGCAGCTCAGTCGGCAACTCCAGCCGCGCATGGAGGCCCCTGATGTCCATGAAGACCCACTTGCGCTGAAAGTTTTCCACCTTCTTACCGGCCCTCATGAGTGTGTTGCCGTTGTGGACTGTGGCGAAGGAGATGCAACCAGAGCGCTGGGATTGGTCGTGCATCTGGAGGTAGAAGAAGTGGCGAAGGAGAGCAACGGAGGGCATCATGCCCATGAACTCCTCTTAGTAGAAGGCGAAGATCGACAAGAGAAGGATGGAGTTGGGCTGAAGGTGCAGAGCCTGAACCTAGTAATGGTCGAGGACGGTGGTGAAGAACCCGGAGAAGGGCGGGACGAGCCCCGCGAAGACGGTGTGGAGGAAGAAGGGATAGAATGTCCCTGCCAGGGTCCCTCACTCAACGGAGCCAACCAGGAGTGTCGTCTCCTTCCCCTCGTTGTTGGGCCCGCCGTCAGCAAGAGCACGATGGCAAGATACTTACTCTCGGTGACGGAGGACGTGCCGAGGGCCAGTGCAGGTGAGGAAGAGGAGCTTGCAGCCTGCGCGGCCGACTTCGCCTTCCCGGACGCCATCTATGGAGAACTTGGGAGAAGAGACACGGAAGGGAGGAAGAATTCGACCAGATCTGGAGATTCTCCCGGCAGGAGGAAAGGGGATCTGGAGCTAGGCAAAGAGAAGGCAATGATGGCACGGAGCAGGTGCCAGCATTTTGTCATCCTGAGCAGTTGCCGAGGCAGCATGGGGAAGTGGAGATGCCTACGTCCCATCAAGCGCCACGCGTCGACTTGGCTCGCAGGCGATTGGGGCCCGCGGTGCTTCACCCTTGCCCCTTGGCTTCGCCTCGAAGCCAAGTTCGAGCGCGCCTTGGGACCAGCGGCTATTGTTGGTGTTTTGGGAACCAGGGTACCCAGACCTGCCTGCCTGCAGCCCATGGCGTGGCTCCATCGACGGCCTGGTACGACCCATCTGCAACAATAGCAAGTCAAGACCCTCGCGAGGGGCCGAGCCTCGTGAGGCGGACGACACCAAGACCTCCGCTGGGAGCGGCCTCCCCAGGCTGCCTTCTGAGGAGTGGAGATTTCTATACAGGTGCTCAACCTCATGAGGTTGTGGTGACCCAAGCCATGACGACCAAGGCCAGGAGGGCACCAGCAGGCGCAGAGGAGCAAGTTTCCTCTTTGGTGCTAAGGAGGCAAGCGCGGGTGCGGAGTCCCGAGGAATCAACCAAAGGTTTCCATTCCTGTGCAACGAGACCAGGACCACCAGGACGCCAGGACGGATGTCATCATCGAGCCCACCGCGGCGTCACGACCAGAAGTTTTGTATGAGAAGACCACCTTTTGTCAGGATAAGATGTACTACTTGTCCCCATTCAAATTGGGCACTTTGGAATCCCTTCCTGCCTATGTTTTGGGGGAAGAGGACCGAGGCCACTATAAGTATAGGCTAGCCACCACCAAGAGGGAGGATCCGATCCATCAAAACCTCATCAACTCACACCCACACCAGAGTAGACCTCGCGAGGTTGTTCTTCCCTTGTACAAGTTCATCCTCAGCCCCTCGTGAGGCAAATCCACCACAAAGCAGGAGTAGGGTCAGACACCGCAAGGTGGCCCGAACGTGGGTGAACTGTCGTGTCCATTTTCTTCCTTGTTCATCGAGCTAGGCCGTGGGGGCGATGAAATGTTTGGCTGAGGGGGTTGAGTTCTTTGCACATGACCCAGAGTTCGAACCTTTTCTTGGGTCTGCGGATGATAGAGACAAAGGTGTCCCGTCTTTTGATGAGATGATGGATTTCGCTTTGGAGGAAGTTGACTTTGTCGATCCGACTACGAACGTGCGAGAAAGTCGCACCTTAGCAATCGCTAAACCAACTCCGAGAGGTTATTGACCACGCCGGAGCACGATCAACCTGACCACGAGGGTCTGTTTCCTGCGAGCAAACGAAGAACAAGCAAGAAACTGAGATTGCAATCTAGATATTGCGAATATAAGATGAAAGCTTTATTGATCAACGTGGGGCTTTGTGACGCCTTTGTCTGGTCGTTGAACACAAACGAAGTACGCGAAGTTGCAGCTATGGCGAACTTTTAATCTAAACAAAACCCAAAGTCTAAACGACGCCCTAAGGGATGTATATATGGAGGAAGAGGGGGGAATTTCATGGCCATTGGGGAAGGGGTCCGAAACCAACCCTATCTCTTGTTTCCCCACACATACAGACTCTAAAAACAGCCTATACCGAAGTATTTCGAAAATACATGGGCCTGGCCCAATAATAAGGTGACGCATCACCTAGAATAGCCTCTGGACGAAAGTTATGAAGTGGCATCTTGTATATTTCGTCCAAGGCTTCATGCACACATTATGGTGGCTTCAACGTCCTGAAATCATCACCTGTAACTCCGTTCTTGTTCCCCTTGCGCATGCCATCGTCTCCATGCTTGTTCTTGCTCCAATTTGCATCCTTCTCCAAGCGAGGCCCTTCATTTGTAAGCAAAACAAATGTATCCAATTTAGGCAGCATCATATTGTCATGAACATTAGAATCATTACCAAGAAACGAAAGTACCTGGTAATTTAACTGGCGTGTGCGAGCTCTAGTAATTGTTCCAGTATGTATAGTAGCAGGGGCTGTGGGTGTAACAATGGTATTGATGTCCTCATCATCCTCCCCTTCTTGAAATGAAGTCGTCCTCGACGGAAGCTCATCTTCCTCTCCCAAATAAGGCTTCAAATCTGCAATGTTAAAAGTGGGACTAACCCCAAAATCTGCAGGCAGCTCAAGTTTATATGCATTATCATTTATTTTCTCTATCACCTTAAAAGGTCTGTCAGCACGTGGCATTAGCTTTGATTTGCACAAATCAGGAAATCTATCCTTATGCAAATGTAACCAGACAATATCTCCAGTTGCAAACACAACATGTTTTCTACCCTTATCTCCAGCAAGTTTATATTTAACATTCATACGCTCAATGTTTTCCTTAGTTAACTCATGCATTTTTAAAATCAATTCAGCACGTTGTTTAGCATCAAAATTAACCTTCTCCGAAGATGGAAGAGGCAACAAATCAATAGGTGCACGAGGTAGGAAACCATACACAACTTCAAAAGGGCACATCTTAGTAGTAGAATGCAATGAACGATTATAAGAAAATTCAATATGAGGCAAGCATTCTTCCCACATTTTCTTATTATTCTTCAGAACAGCTCTAAGCATAGTAGACAATGTTCTATTGACTACTTCAGTTTGTCCATCAGTTTGGGGGTGACAAGTAGTACTAAAAAGCAGTTTAGTCCCCAACTTAGCCCATAAACATCTCCAAAAGTGGCTAAGAAATTTAGTATCACGATCTGAAACAACAGTATTTGGCACACCATGCAAGCGAATAATTTCACGAAAGAACAAATCAGCAACATTAACAACATCATCGCTTTTATGACATGGTATAAAGCGTGCCATTTTCGAGAATCTATCGACGACAACAAATATGCTATCCCTCCCCTTCTTTGTTCGAGGTAAACCTAAAACAAAGTCCATAGATATATCCTCCCAAGGAACACTAGGTACAGGCAAAGGCATATATAAACCATGAGGATTGAGTCGTGACTTAGCTCTTTGACATGTAGTGCAGCGAGCAACAAAGCGCTCAACATCCCGTCTCATCTTTGGCCAAAAGAAATGTGTAGCAAGTATGTCCTCCGTCTTCTTCACACCAAAGTGTCCCATTAATCCTCCTCCATACGCCTCCTGCAACAACAAAACACGAACGGAGCTAGCTGGAATGCATAGCTTGTTAGCACGGAACACAAAGCCATCATTAACGACAAACTTGTTCCATGTTCTACCTTCGTTACAATTCTGCAATACATCTTTAAAATCAGCATTATGCACATATTGATCTTTGATGGTCTCCAAACCAAATATTTTGAAGTCAAGTTGTGAAAGCATAGTATAGCAAAGAGACAATGCATCAGCAATAACATTTTCTTTACCCTTCTTGTGTTTAATGACATAAGGGAAAGTCTCAATGAATTCAACCCATTTAGCATGTCTACGATTCAGTTTAGCTTGACTTTTAATATGTTTCAAAGATTCATGATCAGAGTGTATAACAAATTCCCGGGGCCATAAATAATGTTGCCATGTTTCTGAAGTCCGAACAAGAGCATATAATTCTTGATCATAAGTAGAATAATTCAGACTAGGCCCACTCATTTTTTCAGAAAAGTATGCAACAGGTTTGCCATCTTGTAATAACACACCTCTTAATCCAATTCCACTAGCATCACATTCAAGCTCAAAAGTCTTATTAAAATCAGGAAGTTGGAGTAAAGGAGCATGTGTCAACTTATCTTTCGATACCATGAAGGCTTCTTCCTGTGCGGTACCCCAAAGAAAAGGCACATCTTTCTTTGTAAGCTCATTGAGAGGTGCAGCAATGGTGCTGAAATCTCTCACAAAACGCCTAAAGAATCCAGCGAGGCCAAGAAAACTCCTAACTTGTGTGACCGTTTTGGGCTGCGGCCAACTCTCAATAGCTTTAATCTTGGCTTTATCAACTTCAATTCCCTGTGGAGTAACAACATAGCCAAGAAAGGATCCTCGGTCGGTGCAAAAGGTGCACTTCCCAAGGTTACCAAACAAACGTGCATCACGTAAAGCAATAAAAACAGCACGTAAATGTTCCAAATGTTCCTCTAAAGATTTGCCGTAAATCAGTATATCATCAAAATAGACTACCGCAAATCGTCCAATAAAAGCACGTAAAACTTCGTTCATTGATCTCATGAAAGTACTAGGTGCATTAGTTAACCCAAAAGGCATGACTAACCACTGATATAATCCAAACTTAGTTTTAAATGTCATTTTCCAATCATCTCCCAATTTCATACGAATTTGATGGTATCCACTACGCAAATCAACTTCGGGGAATATTGTAGAGCCACTCAATTCATCAAGCATATCATCTAGCCTAGGAATAGGATGACGATAACGAATAGTAATATTATTAATGCCTCTACAATCAACACACATACGTGATGTACCATAATTTTTCGGCACTAGAATAATAGGAACAGCATAAGGACTAAGGGATTCGCGTATATAACCTTTGTCGAGCAGCTCCTGTACTTGACGCATAATCTCCTTCGTCTCCTCTGGATTGGTACGGTATGGTGCACGGTTGGGTAATGATGCACCAGGAATTAAGTCCATCTGATGCTCAATCCCTCGAATGGGAGGTAATCCCGGTGGCACGTCTTGTGGAAATACGTCAGCGAACTCCTGCAAAATTTTAGTGACATCAGGAGGCAAAGAGGAAGGCACGTCCTCAAATGAAAATAATGCCTCTTTCCACACAAAAGCATAGCAAACAGATTTGCTGAAATCTAGCTCATCAATATCAGATTTAGTGGCAAGTAAACATGCACTTTTCAATTTAATTTCAGAAGCAACACTAGATGGTTTACTATTAGGCTTCATTTGTTGCTCAAATTCTTTTGCCACAATCTGATTTTCACTCTTATTTTTCTCCTATTTTGCTTTATTAGCTCTATTAATATCATCTTTCAAAATGGAATCAGGAGTCATAGGAAGCAAAGTAATATTTTTATCCTTATGAACAAGAGTATAATGATTGTTTCTACCATGGTGTACATAATTTTTATCAAATTGCCATGGTCTACCAAGTAATAAGGAACATGCTTGCATAGGTACCACATCACAATCAACATAATCAGCATATGTAGAGATACTAAAATGCACATGAACACTATGTGTTACCTTAACCTTGCCGCTGTTGTTGAACCATTGGATGTAGTAAGGATGTGGATGTGGTCTTGTGGTGAGAGAAAGCTTCTCCACCATCTCCATGCTAGCCAAGTTGTTGCAGCTCCCTCCGTCTATGATGACGCGCACAAAACATTCCTTCACAACTCCCTTTGTATGGAACAAATTATGCCTCTGATTTTGCTCAGCTTGTGTGACATGCACACTCAAAACACGTTGAGCAACTAAATATTCATACCTGTCAGCATCGTCAGGAGCCATGTATTGCGTCTCATGATCAGAATCATCTCCACCGTGTTCTTCACGTGTAATAAGAGCCAAAGTCTCCTCATCATAGTCACTAGCAGACTCATACCCACCATCCTCAGTAGCAATCATCACACGCTAAGATTTGCATTCTCGCGCGCATAATGACCACTTCCCTTACAACGACGACAAATAATATCACTTGTGTGCCCTGTTGATGCCATGGAAGAAGAAGAGCTCTGTGCAGGCCCGACAGGTGCGCTCTTGGCAGATAATGGTAGTTGTGCCTGCTTTCTTGTATCATGGCTGGAGATGGCACGTGATGGAGGTGCTGGTGCAGTTGAAGTAGAAGATGCACGCGGTGTCCATGATGAAGGTCGACCTGCAGAAAAGTTAGTTCACGCCAATGCTTGTCGATCCTGCACTTCACGTTCAGCTTGACAAGCAAGATGAAATAAATGAGTGATATTAGTATACTCCTTATACTCTAGAGTGGTCTGAATCTCTCTATTTAATCCACCCATAAAACGTGCAAGCATAGCTTCATTCTCCTCAACAATACCACATCTAATCATGCCAGTTTGTAATTGCTGATAATATTCTTCTACAGAATTTTTTCCTTGTCTTAAACGCTGCAATTTTTGAAGCAATTCACGTTGATAATATGGTGGAACCCAACGAATACGCATAGCAGTTTTCAAAGCATCCCAAGTAGCTGGAATAGGATATAATCTACAATGTTCAGACCACCATACACATGCAAAACTAGTGAAAGCACAAACAGCAGCAGCAACCCGTCTCTCCTCGGGATATTGCAAACATGTAAAACATTGTTTAGTTTCTAACTCCCAAGTAAGATATATATCAGGAACATATCTACCCTCAAATGGTGGAATATTCAATTTCAGTTTAGGAACATGGTCATGATCTCGTACCTAAGGTGGTGGTGTAGGCCTACCATTGCGAATATATACCTGAGGTCGACCTGCTAGTTGTGGTGCTGGTGGCTGCACGTAGTTCTGATTTTGATCAACCTCATCCTCATAATCGCCCGCATACTCATCATCCACCTGGGTACCAGCAGTAGCAGTAGCAGGAGCCAAAGAAGCATCAACAACAGGTACAACAGCACCAGAAGTTTGGCCATCCTCAAGAGGAACACGCTTTGCTCGTCCATACTGATTCGGAAGGGGGCGTTGTTGTTGCTGTTGCAGAGGTGCGATAGGTGCGGCCGGTGGTGGTTGTGGAAAACACGCGAGCAATTCATTATACTTGCTATCAAGCTTTGTTTCGAACATCTTCTCAATGCCATCTATCTTCTCCATGGCCTCGTCAAATCTGTTTAGCACATCTTGCACCTGTCCACACATCATTTGCTGAAATTTATCATGTAGCTGTTTGTTCATTAGGTTCTCCCAATCAGTCTCATCGGCTTGTGATCCTACCATGGTTAGCAGCAAATAGAAACACACAAGAATATGATCCTACAGACTACTAAGAAGTGGTGGTGGTGTATCACAAACCCGTCAAGCAAATCTCAAATTCTTACCAGTTCTTACCCAGCAGCAGGTGGTGATCGGCAAACGTTGTAGTCAAAACTCTCAAAGCTTGGATAGAGCGATTACCAGGGAGAGTCAAACGCACGACGTAGATGTATGTGGAGCTGGGAAGGCTTATAATATGGTAGCAAAAAAGGGTCATGAATAATCAATTCAGAGATGCAAAGTTGAATAAACGCTCAACGATGGTACTGTGCTGGTCCTAGGCTAGACTGTGCTAGAGACGCGAGCCTAGAACACTAACAAAATCACGACGCTGCACGGAAACAAGGGAGAAGCACACTTTGAATTTTTTTTCACTCTTTTTTTTTGCGCTCTCTTTTTTTTTGCACTCTTTTTTTTGCGCTCTTTTTTTTGCGCTCCTTTTTTTTCAAAAATCACTATAATGGCGAGTGTCTCAAAACTCTTCCCAAGTAAAGATAACAGGATAGGCACGAAATTTTTTCGACCAAATTTTTTTTCGACTGCCCGGACCCAAAAACTGGAAACGGGTCAAAAAAACTTTCTATAACGGCGACTGTCTCAATACGCTTAGAAACACCTAAAAATAGGATAGCCAGAATTATTTTTTGTCAAGTGCGTTTTTGGAAAACTTTTGGCCTAAACGGAGGGTGGTTTCCGGACTCTATTTTTTTCCCGAAACCTACTCAGGCAAGGAAACACGAATCGGAAATTAGATGGATCTTGAAAACAAACCTAATATGCAAGGAACTCGGATTGGTGGTGGATATATGGTGGTGGTATATGGCAGCGGTGGTGGTAGCGGTGGTAGTATATGGATATGGATCGATGGTGGTATATGGATACGGATTGGTGGTGGTATATGGATATGGATTCGGAGCGGTGGTGGTATATGGATACGGATTCGGAGCGGTGGTGGTAGTTGGCAGGGGTGATGAGGATGGTGCGGTGGCGACGTGACAACTTATGACCAGAACTCGAAACTCTAAAAGACTAGACGCTAAGACCAGCAACTAGACACAACGATGCAACCGCAAATTCAACAAAGCAAAACCCTAAAAAGATTATGCAAAGGCTCAGATTGGTTCGGATATGATGAACTAACCCTAATTTTTTTGTAGCTTTTTCGTGGACTGTAGGTATGAAGAACAGACTCGATCTAAACTACGAAAAACTGTAAAATCTCACCGAGCAACCTGGAAATCTGATACCACTTGATAGAGGCAAAGGTATCCCGTCTTTCGATGAGATGATGGATTTTGCTTTGGAGGAAGTCGACTTTGACGATCCGACTACGAACGTGCGAGAACGTCGCGCCTTAGCAATCGCTAAACCAACTCAGAGAGGTTATTGACAACGCCGGAGCACGATCAACCTGACCACGAGTGTCTGTTTCCTGCGAGCAAATGAAGAACAAGCAAGAAACTGAGATTGCAATCTAGATAATGCGAATATAAGATGAAAGCTTTATTGATCAAGGTGGGGTTCTGTGACGCCTTTGTCTGGTCGTTGAACACAAACGAAGTACGCGAAGTTGCAGCTATGGCGAACTTTTAATCTAAACAAAACCCAAAGTCTAAACGACGCCCTAAGGGCTGTATATATGGAGGAAGAGGGGGGAATTTCATGGACCTTGGTGAAGGGGTCCGAAACCAACCCTATCTCTTGTTTCCCCACACATACGGACTCTAAAAACAGCCTATATTGAAGTATTTCGAAAATACATGGGCCTGGCCCAATAATAAGGTGACGCAGCACCTAGAATAGCCTCTGGACGAAAGTTATGAAGTGGCATCTTGTATATTTCGTCCAAGGCTTCATGCACACATTATGGTGGCTTCAATGTCCTGAAATCATCACTTGTAACTTCGTTCTTGTTCCCCTTGCGCATGCCATCATCTCCATGCTTGTTCTTGCTCCAATGTTCATCCTTCTCCAAGCTAGGCCCTTCATTTGTAAGCAAAACAAACGTATCCAATTTAGGCAGCATCATATTCTCATGAACATTAGAATCATTACCAAGAAACGAAAGTACCTGTAATTTAATTGGCGTGCGGGAGCTCTAGTAATTGGTCCAATATGTATAGCAGCAGGGGCTGTGGGTGTGACAATGGTATTGATGTCCTCATCAGTGGAGCCCTAAATCCGACAGTCGTGCTTCTCCCGAGGCGAGCACTGGTGGTCCACGACCCAGAGGCCCCGGGGGACTCCGACAAGGGTGGCATCAAGCTTACGTTTGTGGTGCCGCCGCTCACCCTGATGCCGCTTCGCAACCCTTGGTGCTACCACGAGCCGACGAGCGGCCCTATGTCGATCCCGTGCGGGGCCGTGCCTCGGTCCACTAGAGTGGGCGCCGATCCACTCAGCCCCGTGCTTCCATCCGATGATGCCGGACCTTCCGGTGCCCCTGCTCCCGCCGAGGGCATGGAGCAGATCCCTGACTGGGCATTGGAGCTTGCGCTCAGTCGGGGTGCCGTCTGGCTCGGCATCCTTCAGGGCGCACTGGAGTGACTTGAGGCGGAGCTTGGTGACGTCGATGCCCAGCTCCAGGCCGAAGATCAGCGTTTGGCGCGCGAGTGGCGCCGGCTCGAAGTGGCTATGAACTTCATCCACCTCCAGCATGAGGCCACTTGTGCGAAGGATGAGGCATCCACCACAACAGCCAAAGAGGCCCGTGACTACGCCTTCAAGGAAACCAAGGCCATGGACCAGTGGCGCGAGGCCGCTGAGAGGCACGAGCAGGAGCTCTTGGCCTCTATCGCATCCCTGGAGCGGCAAGCCCGAGAGCATGGGGTCACCACCCTCACCCCTACGCATGGGCTGTCGAGCCATGAGGCGGAGCTCTGTGCCCTAGGGGAGGCATTTGGAGCTGGTGGCGTCGGAGCAGGAGCTGGAGCGCAATCGGCTGGAGGCGATGGAGCGCCAAGTGACAACCACCGAGGCCGCCCTAGCCTCTCGCGAGGCGAGTTCCCAGGAGGAGGCCAACGAGAGGGTCTCGGGGGTCCGTCGTGCCCTATCCCAGGATTGTCGCACGAGGCTGAAGCTTCAGGAGTCTAGTTTCTGCAAACGGCACAACAAGCTGAAGGGCGAGGCCGGCGAGCTCAAGAAGAAGTTAACTGAAGCAGAGCGGCGTGAGAAAGCCATGCTAGACACCCAGACCACAACTGAAGTGGAGTTGTCCTCTCTCTATGAACAGGTGGCGGACGTCACCTCCCCCGTGGAGCGAGTGTTGGATGAAGCAAACCAAGCCCGGGGACTACAGCACACGCGCTGCCAAATGTTCCAGGCCCTTGAGCAGAGGGCCAATCAGGCCCTGAGCGGCATCTGTGATTGGCGTCTCCAGCCCGCTCATTGCCGATGACGCCAGCTACCTTGGCTTCTTCACATGGTTGTGGAGCGTCTTGAAGGTGGGCTGAGAAGATACGCTAGCTTGTCGAGGAGAAGAGCTGCAATCTTCTTGCACGAGCATCCTCGCGCGTCTTCAGCCACCTCCTTCACTTTGACTTCGAGGCCGTGACAGCCCCTGTGCCCGCGGTGATTCAGGGCGCCTTGGGAGGCTGGGTGGAGGACCACGTGGATGACCTGATCGCAGAGTTCACTCTCGTAGGTGGCGAAGGCCATCCTGAGGCCGAGGAACGCGAGGCTGATGGTGGTGGTGGTGATAGCAGTGATGGTGATGGAAGCAACGACGACAGCGGTGATGATGACCGCATGCCTCCCTAGGTTATCTTTTTCCTATTTGCCTTTCAAGATTTTCAACGTGACCTCATGGGGATGTAAAAGTAGTTTGGGAGAGACCCCCTTGTGATGCATGTATGAAGAAATAATATACTCACTTAGACCACCTTTCCTTTGTTACTGCGCGTCTGCGGCTCCTGAGTGGGGGTAGCTCGTTAACGTTATGCCGGGCCGCGATTCCTGGACAGAACCATGAGACGGGTGCTCGCAAAGGATCATGGGCAAGGCTCGCCTGCTAGCTCGCCCGAGAGTGCCGTGCAAGGGTTCAAGCACCAAGGCCTTGGTGAGGTGTGCATAGAGGCGTGCCCACGACAGCGGCCATGCTTGGGCAGACTCAAACGTAGGCACCCATCCCAGCCCCCGCTCGTAGGATGATCGGGAGGTGGGTGAGCAGGTAGTCGTTGCTGCTCTTAAGAGGAAACTCAAGGAACAAAAAGTGATGCAGAAAAAACCCCATTCCCTTGCAATAAAAAGGCAAGAACTTCAAATTCCATTCCGAGAAGTGGCAAATTTGGCTACAAAAGAGGGTGAAAAGCAGCCGTGTCCGGCACCTAAGCTAATCTTCCCACCAGCGAAGAGCATGGGGCCTCCACTTGGCGTGGGCATAGTCATTGTATGACCGTGTCATCCGCCAGCGTGGAGCATGGGGCTTCCACTTGGGTGTGTGCATAGCCATTGTTTGACCATGTCTTTCGCCAACGTGGAGCATGGGGCTTCCACTTAGGCGTGGGTGGGAGCCCCCGTGAGGCCGGGGTGCGGCGCACAGGGAGACTCCAGGGCGTGTACGGCCCCACTCATTATTACGTGAGAGTGTCACGGGTAAAGCTTGAAGAGGTGCGGGGTGCTCCCTGCCTCCTGGACGGGGACCCCGCCCCTCACCTCCAGGCACGTGTCGGCCGGCCTGGCGGCGTAGGTGATCCTGGATGGGCCCTATGACATGGGTGAGAACCCATGGCACCCTCCCTGGGGAGGGCCCGCTTCAGGGCAGGGTCATCGACCTCACGACCATCAGCGGGCGGCGCTAACGAACCGCCACGCGGGCCGTAGCCCGCCTAGCCAGCCCTTGCCGCAAGCTTCCAGACTCCTCTGAGTCTTTTGGCCTTAGGGCCCCTGTTGTCAAGCAGTGATGACTCAGGAGGCCTTGGACCCTCACGAGCCTCTGAGCCTCATGGGCCGCCACGAACCTCTGGAGTCCCCAGGGGCTCCGCCTCCACTCGGGGCATCGATGCATGCCTGGTCTGCTCTAGCATGTTGGGTCTGCCGCCGCTTCGAGGATGCGCCATCGAAGCACGATTCACATGTGTTCCCAGGTTAGCACAATATGTTCTGAAGATATTGGTTGTAGCGAGGTGTCGATGTTGCCAATGGTGCGGTTGGGGCACCACACTAGCCCACGAGGACCCCTTGGGCCTCGTGAGGCCTTAACGATCTCAACGGACGAGCTGGTGGGGGCGTACCTTCTGTCAGCCCCCAGTTCTTCCATCTTGCCCATTGCCGCTGCCGCCGGCGGGTCATACTGGCCACGAGGTGGGCCGTCGTGGCGCCTCCCACGGAGTGCCACCTACCCTGCCAGAAGCCCAGGGAAGCACCGCCTGGGCTGGAGGGGAAATCCCATCTGTCCCCTCTCTGCCGCAGGGCCCTTCGGGTCTTCTCCAGAAGGACGAACAGACGCAGCAGGTCCATGCACGAGCCTGGGGCGAGGGTTGTGACAAGGGTGGGGGAGGAAAAGGCTCCATGCCCCCACAAGCGGCGTCGAGCCAAGTGTCATAGTCACTGCTGGTTGGGCGGTAGCGCAGCAACTCATGCACCATAAGGAGCGCGGCTTGCACGCCCGTCAGCCCACGATGAGCGCGGGAGGACGACACTGTACAGGGTTGATGGAGGGGGCAGTGATGCGTCTGCTGTGCTGCGCGAGGGGTGGCGGCAACGAGCCCTGCCGTTGGCGAGCATTTGCCGAGGGAGGCGCGGGATGGCGAGGAACGCCACGGCCGAGGGGCGCCATCTGATCGATGCGCTCGGCCCACCGCTCAACGCGAGCTCGCGAGCTTTTTCCATGGACGCGATGAAGCGGGGATGGAACGTGGTTGATAAGGGAACGGAGCTTCACCACGCCCCTACCTAGCGTGCCAAATGTCAGATTCAGGGCTCCGCAGACCCAAGAAGTTCGAACTCTGGGGCCCTCATCTCAAGCTCACCACCCCACGACCTAGCCTCATCGAGTTCGTGTGAGCGGGGAACAAGATGAACACAATAGGTTACCCAGGTTCGGGCCACCTTGCGGTGTAAAACCCTACTCCTTCTTTGTGGTGGATTGTCCGCACGAGGAGACTGGGGATGAACTAGTACAGTGGATGAGTAGCCTCGCAAGGGCTCAGGAAGCGTGGGTGGAATTTATCCCCGGCCCCCTCTACGGTGGAGGCTAACCTCTATTTATAGTGGCCTTGGTCCTCTTCCTTCATAACTTAGGCGGGAAGGGATCCCACAACGGACAGTTTGGAAGGGGACAAGGAGTACATCTAATCCAGACGAAAGGTGGTCTTCGACTGCAAAGCTTCTGTCATGATGAAGAGGTGGCCTCGGTGATCACATCTGTCCTGCCAAGCTCATGGTCTTGGTCTACACCGGAATGGAAACCTTTGGGGGATTCCTTGGGAACCCGCGTTCGTCATGGCTCACATCATCACAGCCTCGTGAGGCTAGGCACATTCATAGAAATCTCCACTCCTCGGGAGGCAGGCTCGGAGAGCTGCTCCCTCAGGAGGTTTTGGTGTCGCTCTCCTCGCGAGGCCGGGGCCCTCGCGAGGGTCTTCACTTGGGGGGTCCTACAGCTGGGCCATACCACGCCGTCGAAGGAGCCATGCCATGGGCCGCACGCAGGCAGATCTGGGTACCCCCGATCCCAGAACGCCGAGAGCATGATAGAAAATGTGACCTAATGTGACAAACATGTATCATCACGGAAGTGTTTTTTGTAGCGCATAGGGTACATGACCTAGTTAGCCCATGACTTCGGCCACATCCATCAATGATTCATTATCCAAATAATGGTTAAATCACATGAATACTACCATTAGTTGTCCTTGACTTAACCTAGTTAGCCCATGGCTTGACCTAGTTACTCCTGGTTAAAATTTGATCCATGTTCTAAATCACAGGAATACTAGCATTAGTTGTCCCAATTAACAGCAGCACTCCACACTGTATCAGCACTCCACACCATCTCAATACTACACATAGTTTTCTCAAACCTTAAATCAATAGCCATTTTCTCCTGTACATAGCGATACATACTTTTTCAGTTAAAGTTCAATTAAAAATTCATACACTTGTTGCAATGGAGAGAAGGGTATAGCTTTCTTAGAAATTCAAGGAATTACCTAGCTAATGTGAGGAGTAGCAGTAGCCAATAGAGGCGGTTGTGAGGGATCGAGAAGATAGATCTAGATGGGGGCGTGAATAGTCACTTAACAAGGCAAGGTTGTTGTTTTTAATTTTTCTTAGGACTTAGGCAGATTTAAGCACAAGTTAAGCGACAACCAATACAATCTACACATGCATATCTAGAGAATGGGCAGTGGATAAAGGCAACATGCAAGTGCAAGAAAGTGAAGGGAGGTAGAGATAGGAAGAACAACGCAATCAAGACACGATGATTTTTGGCATGATTCTGATAGGTGGTGCTATCGTACGTCCATGTTGATGAAGATTTCAACCACGAAGGGTAACAGCTGCGTGAGGCCATGGAGGGCTCCACCCACAAAAGGGTCCACAAAGAAGCAACCTTGTTTATGCCATCATGGCTTCCGTCCATGAAATACTAGCCTCACTCGAGGTAGATCTTCATGAAGTAGGCGATCTCCTTGCCCTTACAAACTCCTTGGTTCAACTCCATAAGATTTGTAGGCTCCCAAGTGACACCTAACCAATCTAGGAGACACCATACTTCAAAAGGTAATAGATGTTTTTGTTGATGATGAACTCCTTGCTCTTGTGTTTCAAAAGATATTCTCCACAACACCCAGTCACTCTCTCGCAGATTTGGCATGGTATTAGGAGAAGGATTGGAGTGTAAACCAACTTGAGGGGGCTAGAAATCAAGGATCAAAGGTTGGAATGGAATCCCCTCGATTTCAAGACAAGTGTAGGTGGTTCTCTCTCAGAAAATGGACATGGGAAGTGGTAGTTTCATCCTAGTTGCTATCTTTGAGAGTAGGTTGTTGGGATGGGGTATATATAGCCATTACCAAAAATCTAACTATCACACACATTTATGCACAAGAGACCGAATGAAACCACTCGGTGAGACCAACCAGCACAAAAGATTTGAACTTTAGGCTTTTCGGTGAGACCGAATGAAACCACTCGATGAGATCGATGAGTGATGAACTAAGCACTTTCCATGCTTCAGTGACACCAATCGATTGCACTTCGACATTCTAAGACGAAGTTGGTTGGTTACAGAAAGTTGGCACGCGCACTTGGGACCGAATGTCATCTCGGTGAGACCGAGTCGTTAGGTTTTAGGCTGTGGCTTTCTCAAGTGTATCACAGTGGGTCCGGGAAGATGTGTATCGATGGGATCGAGATTGACTTTAGGGTTTTGGACAAATAGGAATGTGAGGGTGTGGTTGAGAGTTTTTTGGAGCAATATCTCTAAGCACTTCAGCAAACGACTCATGATCAAACCCTCATCCCCTTTTAATATTATTAATTTTCCTACAGACTCAATATGATCTTTGATCATTCAACCAAAAATGTAGAGTCTTGGAGCTTTGCCAACATTGTTCCTTAGTAGCTTGAGGGGTCCACATCTCCATCCATCTACTTGCCTAGGTTGAACTCTTCCTGAAATATACCCGAGAAAAACATTATTCCAACAACATGTATGTTGACATGAATTATCAAAACCACCAAGGGAGCAACTGTGCTTTCAGGTTGGCTGGTTCCAGACCATGAGAGGTCCTCAGGCCGGACTGCCGGACTAGAGTCACGCGGCGGCTCCCATCTAGCTAGACACACAGGACAAGGGAACACCGGGAAATGTGGGGAGTGTGAACGTCTGACACCAGGGAGAAGTCGACGGTGACCTGGCAGAAGAGGTGGTCGGCTACTCCATCGCTTGCAAGTGTATGGATCTGCTAGCAGGAAAGAGAAGATTTTGAGGAACTCCATCACAAACGATTTTTGAGGAACTCCATCACCGACGAATCAAGTACAATATGAATCCACTCACCTCCTAGGTTGGCAGCGTGAGGAATTCCGTCACCGGTGATAGCCTCTGGATCAAGAGACTCGAGGAAAGGGATGGGGCAAGGTGGGAATTTTAGGATAGGGGGGAGAGAACGGTGGATTTGCGCGGCACGATGGTGTGGTGTGGTGGAGTAACAAGGCGTCGCTGGCATCACGGAGAAGTGGTGGAACGATGGAGTGGAACGGCATCGCGGAGAAGCGGTGGAACTGCGCGAAGTGGAGTTGCGCTTGTTGGAAAGGATGGACCGCGGGTTTCGTCTGAGAAAGTTGGAGGTTTTTTTCTGTAAAATGACCCTCGCGACATTCTTTTTAGGTTGAAAGGAGTACTTAGTATGTATTTGAGTAAAAAGTATGTTCTTTGTAAGGTCAGGTGCATTGTACCACCCGACAAAGAAATGGATTGTAGCA
Organism: Triticum aestivum; assembly: GCF_018294505.1. Taxonomy (NCBI): domain Eukaryota; kingdom Viridiplantae; phylum Streptophyta; class Magnoliopsida; order Poales; family Poaceae; genus Triticum; species Triticum aestivum. The sequence continues at coordinate 353,010,305 of NC_057801.1, forward strand.
TCCGCTGATCTCAGAATACCATGAATTTTCTCTACTATCTAAAAAATGTGCGGTGTTACTTTTCCTGCCAAAATAGGACCGCATCCTGCCAATCCTTTCATCCATCCTTTGCACCCACGTCCCACCTCTGCCAAAGTTTTTTTCCTAACTACACCAGGACCTACATCTCCGCCGAAATCGCTGGCACCTATTCACAAAATTCCTTGCGGGCCATCGTCCCTGCTTCCATCTACCACGTCGCCTTGTATCCCATCGTCCCTCCACCAAACTCTAGCCTCCCAGCCTCATATTCGACATTCCGGCCGTGTCGCCTCATGCCCCACAGGACAAAGACACAGAGGTTGTTGGTAGACATCTAATGTGCTCGGTGTACCTAGATCAGATGGCGAAGAGCTACGTTGTGCAGTAGGAAGTTTCCTAGTGGGAGGCTCCCATGGCCGTTGAGCCGTCCGAAGCCATACACACCTGGAGATGAGGTGGCGACTCAAGCTACGAGGGCCTGCACGTACGAGCTTGCCGTTGGGTGGATGTGGGCCGCTGAGGGTGTCTAGCGGCAAAAGTAGCAGTTGTAGCCAAGGTCGAACTGGTGCCACCACGGCTTCTAGGACGTGACACCACTATCTGTTGCTACTGCTACACCTCGATGGAGATGAATGGGCATGGCCACATCGCCTGCTAGGTGATATTAATTGATTAGGTGTATCAAACATCAATCTCCTGCATCAGGATTGCGTCATCAGCAGAACCTCTGAACAACTGCATACTTCGATGATGCTTGGCTTGCTCCCTGTTCTAGAACTAAGGTCTTGTTATCTCCACATATTCTGTTTTTTTCACATGGAACATCCTAAGTTTTAGGAGTGGAGAGAGTGTTTGACCTCGTGTGTGACATTATGGCCCATCAAACAATGAATATCCCTTTGATTTATTTGGAGACCATAGTTTTTGAACGCTAGGCGATTTTTCTTTAGGAGCTGGATTACTGAATCATCTGGTAATCAAATAAACCAGTCTTGTGGAATCCCGTCATTTGTTACTTACAACAACAAACAGTAATACTAGTGTGTGTAATGAGAGGTGGAATGAGAGGGAGAGTGGGGAGATTATTAATGGGGTGGAATAGAGAGTCTGATCTCAGTAGACCAGAGTTAGAGGAATTGCTTGGTGTCGAGCGAGTGCAAAATCAGGTTATCAGTTCAATAGGTAATAAGTGAAACATTCCTCTATTTTATGTAGCCGGTGAAACTGGAATTCTGGAATGATATTAATCAATTTATACCTTGTAGTATGTATTGTATTCCACAAATTTCTAATAGAGGTCAAGCTCCATGGTACCCCCATGGACACTAAAATCAAAATAAACAATAAGAAAATAAAAGATATGAAACTTTGTGGCATTGATTATTACGATTTTTTTGGGTGCTAGCACAATTTGGTGCTCATATGAAATCCGAGGAGCTCCTGGCAAAAAAAAAAATCTGCCCAACGATGCATACAAAGTTTGAGCACCAATTATGTTATGTTCTATATGGAGCTCCAGAATTATATGTGATACAGATTCTGAGGGTACCAGGGTGATAAGGACTCTAGCAGTAGCGATTCATCCTTAATGTACAAAGCTCCCCTCACCTAAGAACAAATTTGAGTGTCGAAGAACAAGAAATCCCATTTTTATTCATGTAACAGTTAGAAACATCTATGGATGAGAAAGATGTGTGTTCTTGTTAGACTTGTGGACATCAGAAGATAGTGGTTGTCGTGTCTCGAATATCAGTACACAATTGTTGAAGGTGTTGGGAAACATAGTAAAAAAACAAAAAAAATCGCCCTGCGATCACCCAGGAACAATATGAAGGTGCAAAACGGGTTGGGATCAGTGATTGTTACCGACTCCGGGAGTGCAGCGGAAGTAGACGAGTCGGTGTAGATCATACTTGGAGTCCCTCGAACATTAATGAGGATCCCGTGAACCACCCTCGTACAGGAGATGGAAAGCACGACCTCTCTACTTGATTACAAGCATACGGTCTTCATGATCCGGCAGCGCTTCACCGTCTAGAGCTAATCGTCGCTGGAGAATTAGAGGAGGAGTTTAGAACCACACGGGCTTCTAGTTATGAGGATTAGAGGTGGCTAGGGCTCGCTCTAAATAGTCAACTAGGACCAACTAGAACATGCACTAGATCAACTAGAGGAGGCTCCAACACTTATGTACCATAGGGTGGAAATCCTCTAGTATATGTAGGTTAGAGGGGAGGGAGAGGTCAGCCACCAAGAGGGGAAAGTCCCCCTTGGGCCGTCGGCCATAAGGAGAGGACTAGGACTCCTCCCGAAGTCCAATTTGGCCCCCCTATAAGGAAATGGGGGCTCCTTCCTACTTAGGCCCTTGTGGCCCAAGTTGCCTTCTACCTCTTGGGCTTTTAAGGCCTATTGATATTTAAATTAAATATAATTTGTCCTAATCATATTCAGAGCATTATATATAACTTAACATCCCCGGAACATTTTCCACCTATATATAATTAATCGGTAATACCACGTATTACCCGATATTCACCGAAACCCTTCCGGTGACCCCGAAACGCTTCTGGAACCTCTCAGAACTATTCTAGATATTAATGAAACAATTCCACAAATATATTCTCATCACTCACATCCTACTAACAGTCAATGGATCATGATTACCTTAAGCTTGTGACCCTTTAGGTTTGGTAAACCATAGACATGAACAAAACCCCTTCGTTTAATGACCGATAGCGGAACCGTGGACATCCATATCGGTCCCTATGATTACATGAATGATATTTGAGTGAACCTTTAGTTATAATGTGATGTTCCTTTTTCTTCTTGATACTTCACAAAACCCAGTGTGCATCTGTATCCTTCAGAGCCATCACCATGCTCACTATATCGTTGCTCCCGTTATTGATTTTTTTTGTTCTTTCTCATTGACATGTTCCAGCATCCCCGTGACGTAGTTACCTACATCTTACCAGACAATGATGGATGCCGTCACACCGAGAGGGCCCTAAGAATATCTCTCCATCGTCGGAGGAGCAAATCCCACTCTCGAGCTGTCCGGATACTTGTCAAACTTTCCGGTGTGCCTGAAAGTTGTCGTTATGATCACCTTGTTACAGATGACATTTGAGCAACCCCAAAGCACACCGTCTGGTAGGAAGTGACCGAGACACTCTCATGGTCTGAGGAATTAAACACATGCTAACACTCTGTGTTATTTCAGACAATATAATCACACAGTATAATAGACAAGTATTGGGTCGATTCAATATGGTCGTTCTGCTAATGTCATACCCTCAATGTCGTTTTAGGACTATTGTTACACTTAATGATGTCCGAAGATGTGGCAAACGTGATCACCACCAACACGTGAGCTGGTCTTAGAGGCGAGACCGGGAACCTATTTTATTCCATTTATCATCCCACACGTGCATATGAGTTTTCCACTGAATCGCATATTCCAGGATCATAGAAGTTATAGCATGGAATGTAAACACTTACCTTGAATATGAAATATAATAATACAATATTATTGCCTCTAAGGCATATTTCCAACAGTCTCCCACTTGCACTAGAGTCAATAATCTAGTTGCATGGTTTTACAAACACTTATGGGTAATCTGATGTTGCTCATGCTTTCCTTGTGGTAGAGCCTTTGTCATTTATTTTGACATATTCATAACTCAGTAGTATTTGTGTCTGTCTTGTCTGTTTCAGGATCTCAATCCATTTTGCTTTGAGTTATAACATTTTATTCAAAATAAAATATTATTTAAACTAATTGCATTTAGAATCACATTAACTATATCAAGACTCTTCTTGACTATATATATACGAGTTCCTGGATGTTCTCGGGGTACGTGGATATATATAGGAGGAAGAAGTAGGTCGGTTGAGCCACGAGGGCCCCACGAGGGTGGGGGGCGCGCCCACCCCCCTAGGGCGCGCTGGGCACCCTCGTGGCCGCCTCGTTTTCTACTTGACGTCCACTCCAAGCCTCCTGGTTTGCATTTGTTCCAAAAAGATCGCTCCCGAAGGTTTCATCCCGTTTGGACTCCGTTTGATATTCCTTTTCTTCGAAACACTGAAATAGGCAAAAAAACAGCAATTTGGGTTGGGCCTCGGGTTAGTAGGTTAGTCCCAAAAATGATATAAAAGTGTAAAGTAAAGCCCATAAACATCCAAAATGGGTAATATAATAGCATGGAACAATCAAAAATTATAGATACGTTGGAGATGTATCAAGCATCCCCAACCTTAATTCCTGCTTGTCCTCGAGTAGGTAAATGATAAAAACAGAATTTTTGATGTGGAATGCTACCTAGCATAATTCTCAATGTAATTTTCTATATTGTGGCATGAATGTTCAGATCCAAATGATTCAAAATAGAAGTTCATATTGACATAAAAACAATAATACTTCAAGCATACTAACAAAGCAATCATGTCTTCTCAAAATAACATGGCTAAAGAAAGCTATCCCTACAAAATCATATAGTCTGGCTATGCTCTATCTTCATCACACAAAGTACTTAATCATGCACAACCCCGATGACAAGCCAAGCAATTGTTTCATACTTTAGTATTCTCAAAAAATTTCAACTTTCACGCAATACATGAGCGTGAGCCATGGACATAGCACTATATGTGGAATAGAATGATGGTTGTGGAGAAGACAAAAAAGGAGAAGATAGTCTCACATCTACTAGGCGTATCAACGGGCTATGGAGATGCCCATTAATAGATATCAATGTGAGTGAGTAGGGATTGCCATGCAACGGATGCACTAGAGCTATAAATGTATGAAAGCTCAACAAAAGAAACTAAGTAGGTGTGCATCCAACTTGCTTGCTCACGAAGACCTAGGGCGTTTTGAGGAAGCCCATCATTGGAATATACAAGCCAAGTTCTATAATGAAAAAATTCCCACTAGTATATGAAAGTGACAACATAGGAGACTCTCTATCATGAAGCTCATGGTGCTACTTTGAAGCACAAGTGTGGTAAAAGGATAGTAACATTGTGCCTTCTCTCTTTTTCTCTCATTCATTAATTTTTTTTATTTCTTTCTTTTTATTTTTTATTTGGCCTTTCACTTTTTTTACAAAGTCTGAAGTCTCATCCTGACTTGTGGGGGAATCATAGTGTCCATCATCCTTTCCTCACTTGGGACAATTCTCTAATAATGAAGATCATCACACTTTTATTTACTTACAACAAGATTACAAAATATGACTCTATATGAATGCCTCCGGCGGTGTACCGAGATATGCAATGAATCAAGAATGACATGTATGGAAGAATTATGAAGGTGGCTTTGCCACAAATACAATGTCAACTACATGATCATGCAAAAGCAATATGACAATGATGATGCGTGTCATAATAAACGGAACGGTGGAAAGTTGCATGGCAATATATCTCGGAATGACTATGGAAATGCCATAATAGGTAGGTATGGTGGCTGTTTTGAGGAAGGTATATGGTGGGTGTATGGTACCGGCGAAGGTTGCGCGGCACAAGAGAGGCTAGCAATGGTGGAAGGGTGAGAGTGCGTATAATCCATGGACTCAACATTAGTCATAAAGAACTCATATACTTATTGCAAATATGTACAAGTCATTGAAAACAAAGTACTATGTGCATGCTCCTAGGGGGATAGATTGGTAGGAAAAGACCATCGCTCGTCCTCGACTGCCACTCATAAGGAAGACAATCAATAAATAAATTATGCTCCAACTTCATCACAAAGCAGTTCACCATACGTGCATGCTACGGGAATCACAAACTTCAACACAAGTATTCCTCATATTCACAATTACTTTAACTAGCATGACTCTAATATCACATCCTCATATCTCAAAACAATTATCAAGCATCAAATTGATCATAGCATCCAATTCACTTTCTATGATAGTTTTTATTATACCCAACTTGGATGCCCATCATTCTAGGACCAATTTTATAACCATAGCAAATACCATGCTGTTTTATAAGACTCTCAAAATAATATAAATGAAGCATGAGAGATCAACAATTTCTACAAAATAAAGTGAAAGTGCAACTATCCCTAGGTGGTTTTGGTAATTCATAACAACATATAGCTCATTGAGCTAATATTTCAGGAAAGCTCAATGAATGGCATGGCATGGATGATGAAAGTGGATCCCTCAAAATATTAAGGACAAAGGATTGGCTCAAGCTCAAAAGCTCAAGACTCTACATTTTACATTTTAGTGATCCAAGATCACATTGAGTCTATAGGAAAAGCCAATACTATCAAGAAGGGATGATGTGTTGCTTAATGAGCCTCTTGCCTCAAGTGCTTAGTGATATGCTCCAAAACCCTCAACTACTTTCTCACATCCACATATGACCTAAACCCAAAGTCAAAATCGGTCCCACCAATTCTTTCTATCTGGCACCACCGAGTTCAGATGACATAGCCACTGCCACAAACCCTAGGCAAATCGGTCTTACCGATAGGGATCTCGGTCTCACCGAGATGGGATTGTAGTCTATCTGTTTCCCTTCGTATCGTTTCGGTCTAACCGAAGTGAGCGATCGGTCCCACCGAGATTGCAATGTAAACTCTATGTTTCCCTTCCGTAACATTTCGGTCTCACCAAAAGGAGCGAATCGGTCCCACCGAGTTTACCTGACCAACTCTCTGGTTAGCTAATTACCAAAATCGGTCTCACCGAGTTTTTGTAATCGGTCTCACCGAGATTACATTATGACCTAACCCTAACCATATTGGTCTCACCGAGTTGCATGTCGGTCCCACCGAAAATCGGTCCCACCGATTCTTACTATCCGGCGCCACCGAGTTCAGATGTCATAGCCACTGCCACAAACCCTAGGCAAATCAGTCTTTTCGATAGGGATCTCGGTCTCACCGAGATGGGATTGTAGTCTCTCTGTTTCCCTTCGTAACGTTTCAGTCTAACCAAAGTGAGCGATCGGTCCCAGCGAGATTGCAATGTAAACTCTCTGTTTCCCTTTCTTAACATTTCGGTCTCACCGAAAAGAGCGAATCGGTCCCACCGAGTTTAGGTGACCAACTCTCTGGTTAGCTAATTACCAAAATCGGTCTCACCGAGTTTGTGTAATCGGTCTCACCGAGATTACGTTATGCCCTAACCCTAACCATATCGGTCTCACCGAGTTGCATGTCGGTCCCACCGAAAATCCTAACGGTCACTAGGTTTACTAAATCGGTCCGACCGAGTTTGTTGATTCGGTCCCATCGAGTTTGGTAAATTGTGTGTAACGGTTAGATTTTGTGTGGAGGCTATATATACCCCTCCACCTCCTCTTCATTCGGAGAGAGAGCCATCAGAACAAACCTACACTTCCAACCTACATTTTCTGAGAGAGAACTACCTACTCATGTGTTGAGGCCAAGATATTCCATTCCTACCATATGAATCTTGATCTCTAGCCTTCCCCAAGTTGCTTTCCACTCAAATCTTCTTTCCACCAGATCCAAATCCTACGAGAGAGAGTTGAGTGTTGGGGAGACTATCATTTGAAGCACAAGAGTAAGGAGTTCATCATCAATGCACCATTTGTTACTTCTTGGAGAGTGGTGTCTCCTAGATTGGCTAGGTGTCACTTGGGAGCCTCCGACAAGATTGTGGAGTTGAACCAAGGAGTTTGTAAGGGCAAGGAGATCGCCTACTTCGTGAAGATCTACCGCTAGTGAGGCAAGTCTTTCGTGGGCGACGGCCATGGTGGGATAGACAAGATTGCTTCTTCGTGGACCCTTCATGGGTGGGGCCCTCCATGGACTCGCGCAACCGTTACCCTTCGTGGGTTGAAGTCTCCATCAACGTGGATGTACGATAGCACCACCTATCGGAACCACGACAAAAACATTCGTGTCTCCAATTGCGTTTGAATCCTCCAAACCCTTCCCTTTACATTCTTGCAAGTTGCATGCTTTCATTTTCGCTGCTCACATACTCTTTGCATGCTTGATTGAATTGTGTGAAGATTGCTTGACTTGTCCAAAGATCGCTAAAATCTGCCAAACTCTAAAATTGGGAAAAGGTTAAGTTTTTAATTGGTCAAGTAGTCTAATCACCCCCCTCTAGACATACTTCAAGTTCCTACAAGTGGTATCAGAGCTTTGGTCTCCATTTTCTTTGATTTCCATAGCTTTTGGTGGTCATAGCCTTGGTTTCACAACCTAGGAGATTATGGCGTCTAGCGAGGGAAATTATCACCGTAGAGGTCCTTACTTTGATGGTACTAATTTTGCTAGTTGGAAGCATAAGATGAAAATGCATATTCTCGGACATAACCCCGCCATTTGGGCTATTGTGTGTATTGGCTTGCAAGGTGAATTCTTTGATGGGAGAGAGCCGAACCGTGAAGCTAGCGCGGAAGAATTGAAGATGCTGCAATACAACGCTCAAGCTTGTGATATCCTCTTCAACGGCTTGTGCCCCGAAGAATTCAACAAAATCAGCCGTCTTGAGAATGTAAAGGAAATTTGGGATACTTTGATTGATATGCATGAAGGTACCGACTCCGTCAAGGAATCCAAGTTGGATGTGCTCCAAAGTCAGCTTGACAAGTTCAAAATGAAGGATGGTGAAGGTGTCGCTGAAATGTACTCTAGGCTTGCTCTTATCACAAATGAGATTGCCGGCTTAGGAAGTGAAGAGATGACCGACAGATTCATCATCAACAAAATCTTAAGAGCATTGGATGGAAAGTATGATACCGTGTGCACATTGATCCAAATGATGCCAAATTACAAAGATCTCAAGACAACAGAAGTCATTGGAAGAATTGTTGCTCATGAGATGTCACTCAAGGATAAGGAGGGACTTCACAACAAGTCAAGTGGTGCTTACAAAGCCTCATGTTAAGCCCCCCACATCATCAAGTGAGAAACAAACCTTCAATGAAGAAATGAGCTTAATGGTGAAGAACTTCAACAAATTCTACAAGAGTAGAAGCAAAGAAAGAAGCTCTAAGTCAAGGTCATATAATGACAAAAGATCTTCTAGTCAAGAGCACAATTGCTACAATTGTGGGAGACCCGGACACTATTCCAATGAGTGTACAACACCCTACAAAAGAAGAGAAGATTCTCCAAAAAGAAAAGTAGAAGAGAAGAATCACCTCCAAGAGAGAGAAGGAGTAGAGATGATCGTTATGAACGAAGACCCTCATGGAGAAGCAAGGATTTGGAAAGGAAGGACATGTCATCAAAGAGCTACACAAAACGAAGACATCAAGCTCATGTTGGTGAATGGGTATCCGGCTCCGACTCCGACAATCACTCTGAGAGAAGCTATCACTCCGACTTCGAATATACTCAAGATGAAGGTGTTGCCGGTCTAGCACTTGTGTCAACCAACTCCTATGATATATTTGATTCACCAAATGAAGGAATTGGAAGATGCTTCACGGCCAAAGGTCCAAAGGTAACACACCCCGAGTATGTTGATTTCAATAGTGATGAAGATGACTTGCTAGGTCATGATGATTTACTTGTTGACAACTCTAGTGATGAATACTATGATGAAACGTCAATTAATCATGCTAATCAAGATAAAATGAATGACAATGATAAGGAGAAGATTGAGCTTCTAACTAAAGAACTAAACACTCTTAAGTTAGCTCATGAAACTATCTTCGAAGATCATCGAGAACTTTTAAGGGCTCATGAGAAGTTACACTTTGAAAAGCTCAATCTTGAGCAAGAGCATGAGTTCTTAAAGGCAATAAATGATGATCTCCGTAAGAAAAGTTCTTCTTACATTGCCAAGCGTTTACTCTTATCTACTTACATGCCTCAAGTCAAGTCTAGTAACAAGTACAAGAAAGATCCTTCCTCTAGTAGTAACAATAATAATGCCAAATCCAATATTGTTGCTTCTAGTAGTTCTCTTGATTCCACTAATGATTCTCTTAGCCAAGTTACACTTGAGCAAGAAAATATCTTATTGAAGGGAATTATAGAGAAAGGTGTATACAAGAGCCTTGCCGGGAGTAAGCAATTCGAGGAAATTGTACGCAAGCAAGGAAGGCACCGGAAGAATCAAGGTGCTGGTTTTGACCGAAAGTTCAATGCCAATGGAGTTGAGTAGGAAGAAGATCAATACCCCAAGACGAAGTTTGTTCCTCAACAAGAGAAGTATGATCCTACTTCCTTCAAGGGAACACAAGCACAAGATGATCTTCCACCACAAGACCACAAGAACAAAGGCAAGGACAAGCTTCAAGAGGAGATTGATGCATTTGAAGAAGCACCGAAGGTCAAGTGGGTTCCCAAGACTATGTCAAGTTCTACTTCATCAAGTACAACTACAACTCCAAGGATTCCCATCAAGATGATGTGGATCCCGAAGAAGAAGAACTAGAGTGTTCTTGAGGGTGACTCCGCCAACATTCTTCACTCATATCATTATGGCAAGGACAAGTGCAATCAACTTCCATATCTTGCACTAGTTCAAGGAGTCACAAACCCTCATGTTGGTAAGGCAAGGGACAAGGTAACCTAATGTTTTCATGGACATCATCTTGTGTGTGCATCACTCTTTGTCTATGGATATTCTTGTTTGTTCCTTGTGGGACCAACCCATGTAGGTATTGAAAGTGCAACTCACTCCAAAGGATTTCTCCAAATGATCTACATCAACATTGAGCATCCACATCTTCAACACCTACATGAAGTCATCATCGACAAAACCCAAGGTTAGTTCATCCCTCTAAAGGGGGATCTCACATCTAGGGGGAGCTTAGCTCTAAGAATTGAGTCAAAGCAACTCTAATGATGTGAACACATCAATGCATTATGTAAAAGTGGAAACCCCACTTGATCTTAAACGATGAGTATAACCTATGATCAAATGTTCTCATTTGATTCCTAAGTCAATATACTCATATATGGATGACCTAGTCATCACCAATTGTTTGATAGATGCTAGAATTGGTTGTGCATGCTTTGCCACATATTTCATTTGCCATTTTATTGTGTGAGCATGTTGATTGCATATTTTACTCATTCAAGGACATCCACTTGTTGTTTTGATTGATTGGATTTTCTTTTTTTTGGCCAAGTGGATGGACAAGAATGCCTAAGAACCTTCTCTAGCTATCTATGCTTTTCTCGTCTCAAACTCTATTCATGCTACATCACAAAAATTGATCAAGTCAGATTCGAACCACTCTGTGTGAGGAGCACTCGGAGTCCCCGATTCGTCATAGACTTAAACTTCCAAAACTTCTTTGTGCTTTTCGGTCTGACCGATTCCTCCATTTCGGTCATACCGAGATCACTAAGTCGATCTAGGTTTTCAATCTCGATGCAACCGATTTGAACTTTTCGGTCTCCCCGAGTTGTTGTAACTGTCAACAGTTATGCATCTCGGTGCCACCGAGTCGTTCCACTCGGTCACACCGATAGGTCAGGCTATATATTCTCGCGGGCAAAAATTTGGAAAACTTTCTCCAAAGCTCTTCGCCCGCGCATAGCTCGCTCTGCCTCCTAGGTCTCCAGATCGTCGACTTCGTCGCCAGCCGCCTCCTGTCGCTGGTCTCCGCCGCCGTGAACGGATTTCAACTCCGCCGTTGCCGCCGTAGCGAGTTCATCACCGAACTAGGGTATGAACTTGATCACAGTGCTATCCTTGTCTGATTCTCAGCACATTGTGTTCATTATGATTCTTGCCACGATTGAAACACCTCTATCCAGTCAAAACAATCCTTAGAATAGATGGGATTTGAAAATTTAGGGTTAGGTTTCCGCCGAAACCATCTCGGACCCACCGAGTTGAAAAACTAGGTCCCACCGATTCGGCTAACGCCATTGCACTAGTAACTCTCGGTCTGACCGAGAATTGCTAATCGGTGTGACCGATTTTAGAACTTTGTGAAACCCTAGCGGTCTCGGTGCCACCAAACTGTGACTCGGTCTGACCGAGTTCACTAGTTTAGGTTCCAAAACTGCTTCGGTATCATCGAGTTTGAAAATCGGTTGATCCGAAATGCTTTCTGTGGAAAAGTAAAACTAAGTTTTTGATCATTCTTTTGCAAAAATCTCTGCATTTTGTGATGCTCATCCACTCTATCTCATCTATAACTATTCACAGGGTCAGCAGTCAGTGTTTTCAGCATGTCCGACCAAAGTGATAGTCAGAACAGGGAAGAAGAACAGATTCACATGAGTGAGGGCACTAGTCCCTCTAGCACTTCAGATGATGGCAGCAGGAGCACCCCAAGCAATCTGCCTAAGGCTGCCACTAGGACAAGGAAGAAAAGAACCTCAGAATCTGAGGATAGGACTATGTGGCTGCTGAAGATGAGGCCACTTCTAAGAAGAAGGTGGTCAAGAAAGAATATGGGTCAGCTGCAGCCACTAAGCCAATTGGGCAGACCCAGGAAGAAGGATTCCCACTTCCAAACCCAGGAAGGTTGCCACTGGAGAAACAATGAAGCTTACCATTGAGTCAGAAGATGACGCTGCTGGTCAAGGTAAAAAGAAGAAAAGAGTCAGAACCACCACTGCCAAAGTTCTTGGCAATCCCTCTATGAGGAGAGACTCTGATGAAGAAGAGGAAGAAGAGGTTGCTGCACTAGCACCCAAGGCACAAAAGATGATGGGTGATGCTATTAAGTCAGGGGCTGCATCATCAAAGCCCAAAGCAGCACCCAAATCTGCCCCCAAGCCCAAGAATGCACCAAAGAGGAATACCAGGAGTATACCAGCTGCTGAGAAGAACAAGGCCCCAGTGCATGAAGTTGCTGCTGAGGAAGATGATGAAGGACAAGTCCTGAGGAAGCTGAAGCCAAAGATTCCAGACCACAATGATGCTCATCCTGTGGCTGAGAACATGAAGGTAAGAAAGGATGCAGGACTCAGACAGTGGAGGTTGGTTGATCCCTATGCTATCAGGAGAAGGACTGTTGTTGATTACAGGTTCCACACAAAGGAACAACAGGATTTCTATGAGACAGTGTTGTTGGACAAGAAGCCCATAGTGTGTGATATGAGGTGGGTCGACTGGACCTACATGAAGGAGAATGAAGGACACTATCCTAGAGTGCAAGACAGTTTCATTGCTTGTGGAGTTGCAGACTTTGTTGGGCAGAAGCTCACAAAGTGGAATGATGAGCTCATTATGCAATTCTACTCCACAACACATTTCTATCCAGATGGCAGGATAGTTTGGATGTCTGAAGGTACAAGGTACCAATCAACCATTAAGGAATGGGCCAATCTGATCAATGCACCCAAGGAGAGTGAAGATGACTTGGATGTCTATGCCAAGAAGAAGATGGATCACAATACCATGGCTCATATGTACAAGGAGATCCCAGATGTTGCAGTTGAGACACATAAGTTTGGGTCAGTCCATTTTCTTCTGTCAGGGCTGCCAACGATCAACTGGATCCTAAGGCACACTCTATTGCCCAAGTCAGGTGACCACAACATGATAAGAGGCCATGCTATAAACTTGCTACACTTGTTTGATGTGCCACAGAAATTCAAGGTCATGAGCCTCATGGTTGAGACTATCAAGAGGACAGCAGCAGACCAAAAGAGAAGTTGTGGATATGCCCCACAAATTCAGGAGTTGATTAACTCAAAGATGGGCACAGGCACATACTTGCTGGACAAGGAACATTTTGCTATCTATCCAGAATTTGAGGACAATCAAGTTGTGATGAATGAGAATGAACCATCATCAGTACAAGCTCAAGAGAAGAAGGAGAAAGCAAAGAAAGAGAAGGCTGCCAAGATGCCAACTCAAGAGGAGGCATCTGAGTACTTTTTGAAGAACAAGCAGGAGCATCTTGGTTACTTGATAGCATCAACTCTGAGGATTGAGAAGGGGTTGGCCATCCTAACTCAAAACCAGGAGAGCCTGGAAAGAATCATGGAACAAAAATTCTATGATTTAGATGTCAAAGTAAGTGAGATTCAGTCAGTTGTGGAGCAGCTACAGGATGACATGCAGGAGAGGAAGGGCAAGACAACCACTGATGCATTTGCCAGAGTGCCTAGAGCTTAGATATCAGCTGCAGTGCCTGTGATAGACACCAGAGCCACTTTATCTGCACCAGCTACAGCTCCTACAGCTCCAGTGCAACCAGCTCCAGCACCTACACCTCCAGCTCCATCCACATCAACTGAAGCCTTCATCCAAGGAGCCATCTCTACACCACCACCTGAAGATCAAGCCTGAGAGTCGATCTAGTACTATGGATTTTCTATGAATTTTTTGGTAACTTGTTGCCAAAGGGGGAGAAAAATGTATAGATCATAGGCTTCGAGAGAGAGAGAGAGAGAGAGTGTTGCTTTTTGTTCTCTCTTGCTTTGGTGGTTAAACTTTGTTTGCTTTTGATTGCTTGAGATACTATGCTATTATCTGTGAGACATTGATGATCATAAGCTACACTTATGCTTGTTAGATGATATTATCTTACTTATCCTTATATGATCATTCACTTTGCTTGGTGATGAGTGCATGTATTCAATCTTTATTACTTTGAGCACTCCACCAAGATGTATGTGACATGGAAGAGTAACCCATGAGCCTAATTCCTTGTGCATTTGTAGTCCAAAGCAAATCTTAAACTATGCACAAATTTAGGGGGAGCTCTTGCTTATCACATACTTCTCAAAGCAACGATGTTTTTCAATCTTATTATCATTTGTCGAAGCTTTGATCTATATGTTGTCATCAATTACCAAAAAGGGGGAGATTGAAAGTGCAACTATCCCTAGGTGGTTTTGGTAATTCAAAACAACATATAGCTCATTGAGCTAATGCTATTCCAAGACAAATATTTCAGGAAAGCTCAATGAATGGCATGGCATGGATGATGAAAGTGGATCCCTCAAAATATTAAGGACAAAGGATTGGCTCGAGCTCAAAAGCTCAAGACTCTACGTTTTACATTTTAGTGATCCAAGATCACATTGAGTCTATAGGAAAAGCCAATACTATCAAGAAGGGATGAGGTGTTGCTTAATGAGCCTCTTGCTTCAAGTTCTTAGTGATATGCTCCAAAACCCTCAACTACTTTCTCACATCCACATATGACCTAAACCCAAAGTCAAAATCGGTCCCACCAATTCTTTCTATCTGGCACCACCGAGTTCAGATGACATAGCCACTGCCACAAACCCTAGGCAAATCGGTCTTACCGATAGGGATCTCGGTCTCACCGAGATGGGATTGTAGTCTATCTGTTTCCCTTCGTATCGTTTCGGTCTAACCGAAGTGAGCGATCGGTCCCACCGAGATTGCAATGTAAACTCTATGTTTCCCTTCCGTAACATTTCGGTCTCACCAAAAGGAGCGAATCGGTCCCACCGAGTTTACCTGACCAACTCTCTGGTTAGCTAATTACCAAAATCGGTCTCACCGAGTTTTTGTAATCGGTCTCACCGAGATTACATTATGACCTAACCCTAACCATATTGGTCTCACCGAGTTGCATGTCGGTCCCACCGAAAATCCTAACGGTCACTAGGTTTACTAAATCGGTCCGACCAAGTTTGTTGATTCGGTCCCACCGAGTTTGGTAAATTGTGTGTAACGGTTAGATTTTGTGTGGAGGCTATATATACCCCTCCACCTCCTCTTCATTCGGAGAGAGAGCCATCAGAACAAACCTACACTTCCAACCTACATTTTCTGAGAGAGAACTACCTACTCATGTGTTGAGGCCAAGATATTCCATTCCTACCATATGAATCTTGATCTCTAGCATTCCCCAAGTTGCTTTCCACTCAAATCTTCTTTCCACCAGATCCAAATCCTATGACAGAGAGTTGAGTGTTGGGGAGATTATCATTTGAAGCACAAGAGTAAGGAGTTCATCATGAACGCACCATTTGTTACTTCTTGGAGAGTGGTGTCTCCTAGATTGGCTAGGTGTCACTTGGGAGCCTCCGACAAGATTGTGGAGTTGAACCAAGGAGTTTGTAAGGGCAAGGAGATCGCCTACTTCGTGAAGATCTACCGCTAGTGAGGCAAGTCCTTCGTGGGCGACGGCCATGGTGGTATAGACAAGGTTGCTTCTTTGTGGACCCTTCGTGGGTGGAGCCCTCGGTGGATTCGCTCAACCGTTACCCTTCGTGGGTCGAAGTCTCCATCCACGTGGATGTACGATAGCACCACCTATCGGAATCACGACAAAAACATCAGTGTCTCCAATTGCGTTTGAATCCTCCAAACCCTTCCCTTTACATTCTTGCAAGTTGCATGCTTTAATTTCCGCTGCTCATATACTCTTTGCATGCTTGCTTGAATTGTGTGAAGATTGCTTGACTTGTCCAAAGATCACTAGAATCTGCCAAACTCTAAAATTGGGAAAAGGTTAAGGTTTTAATTGGTCAAGTAGTCTAATCACCCCCCTCTAGACATACTTCAAGGTCCTACATAAAGCCACCGCCGTGCTCTAAAAGGTATAAGTGAAGCACTAGAGCAAAATTATCTAGCTCAAAAGATATAAGTGAAGCACATAGAGTATTCTAATAAATTCGAAATCAAGTGTGTCTCTCCCAAAAGGTGTGTACAGCAAGGATGATTGTGGTAAACTAAAAAGCAAAGATTCATATCATACAAGACGCTCCAAGCAAAACACATATCATGTGGTGAATAAAAATATAGCTCCAAGTAAAGTTACCGATAAACAAAGACGAAAGAGGGGATGCCTCCCGAGGCATCCCCAAGCTTAGGCTTTTGGTTGTCCTTGAATATCTTGGGGTGCCATGGGCATCTCCAAGCTTAGGCCCTTGCCACTCCTTATTCCATAGTCCATCAAATCTTTACCCAAAACTTGAAAACTTCACAACACAAAACTCAACAGGAAATCTCATAAACTCCGTTAGTGCAAGAAAGAAAAACCACCACATAAGGTACTATAATGAACTCATTCTTTATTTATATTGGTGTTAAACTTACTGTATTCCAACTTCTCTATGGTTCATACCCCCACGATACTAGCCATAGATGCATCAAAATAAGCAAACAACACACGAAAAACAGAATCTGTCAAAAACAGAACAGTCTGTAGGAATTTGTAACTTTCGAATACTTATGGAACTCTAAAACTCCTACCAAAATAGGAAGTCCTAGTAAATTTTTCTATTGATCTACTTCAAAAAGAAGCAATGCAAAACAATGTTTCTGCGATTTAAGAAAATTATTCTCGTGCGCGCAAAAGTTTCTGTTTTTCAGCAGAATCAAATTAACTATCACCTGGTTATCCTATAGGTTCTACTTGGCACAAACACTAATTAAAACATAAAACCACATCTAAACAGAAGATATATGGAATATTTATTACTAAACAGAAGCAAAAATCAATGAACTAAAATAAAATTGGGTTGCCTCCCAACAAGCGCTATCGTTTTACGCCCCTAGCTAGGCATAAAAGCGAGAATAGATCTAAGTATTGCCATCTTTGATATTCAAATCTTCAATAGAGCACTTATAACTTTCAGGAGTTTCTTTATTTTTAGCAATGATTAAACTCCTAGGCAATAAATCAAGAAATTCATTCGAAGCAAAAGGTGCCTTTATGATAGAGAGACAATTGGGGTGAACACTTATTGATTTGAGATCCGCATTTTCCTTACTAGAAGATTCACCCTTATTTTTAGGAACATAAATAAATTTGGCAGTTTTGGTAGTAGGAGTTGGAGTATTTTTCACGGATGAAAAGGCCGACCCTAAGTTGGTAATAATATCCTCAAGTTTACCGATTCTCGTAGAATCTAGATCTATTCTTTCGTTAACTATAGGTTCTTTCTCTTTAAATAAATTCAAAGTCACTCCAACCCTAGATCCATATTGGGTAATTTGGTTATGGATATTTTTATCCAAATTTTCAATCAACTCAACAATGGCAACTTTATTTTCAATAATTTCAAGCCTTTGCATCACATGTTCCAAAGTTAAAACAGTTCCATTAACCAAAAGAGGTGGTGGGCCAAACAAATCAAACATGGCATTATAAGCATTAAAAGTATGGCTCCCCAAGAAATCCCCTCCGGTAATGGTATCAAGGATGCATCTATTCCAAGGAGTAATGCCTACATAAAAATTGCGAAGAAGAACAGAAGTAGAGAGCTTCCTAGTAGATCTATTTTGAGCATTGCAAATTCTATGCTAAGCGTCTTTTAGATTTTCTCCCCCCTTTGTTTAAAATTGAGAACTTCATGCTTGGGAGTAATAACGAGGATAGGAGGACTAGCCATGACAACTAGAAAAACGATCTAACACACGAGCACGCAAAAGGCAAGCGAAAGAGAGAGGAGAACGGGAGAGAGAGGGCGAATAAAACGGCAAGGGTGAAGTGGGGGAGAGGAAAACGAGAGGCAAATGGCAAATAATGTAATGCGAGGGAGATGAGTTTGTTGGGTACTTGGTATGTATTGACTTGAGCGAAGACCTCCCCGGCATCGGCGCCAGAAATCCTTCTTGCGACCTCTTGAGCACTGCGTTTGTTTTCACTTGAAGAGGAAAGGGTGATGCAGCAAAGTAGAGTAAGTATTTCCCTCAGATTTTGAGAACCAAGGTATCAATCCAGTAGGAGGCTCCTCAAAAGTCCCTTGTACCTACACAAACAAACAAGAACCTCGCAACCAACGCGATAAAGAGGTTGTCAATGCCTTCACGGTAACTTGCGAAAGTGAGATCTTGCGAAAGTGAGATCTGATAGAGATAATAAGATAAGATAAATATTTTTGGTATTTTTATGATATAGATTGGAAAGTAAAGATGCAAATAAAAGTAGATGGGAAACTTATATGATAAAAGATAGACCCGGGGGCCATAGGTTTCACTAGTGGCTTCTCTCAAGATAGCATAAGTATTACGGTGGGTGAACAAATTACTGTCGAGCAATTGATAGAAAAGTGCATATTTATGAGGATATCTAGGCATGATCATGTATATAGGCATCACGTCCACAACAAGTAGATCGAAACGATTCTGCATCTACTACTATTACTCCACACATCAACCGACTCCTACCTGCATCTAGAGTATTAAGTTCATAAGAGCAGAGTAACGCATTAAGAAAGATGACATGATGTAGAGGGATAAACTCATGCAATATGATATAAACCCCATCCTTTTATCCTCGATGGCAACAATACAATACGTGCCTTGCTGCCCCTGCTGTCACTAGGAAAGGACACCGCAAGATTGAACCCAAAGCTAAGCACTTCTCACATTGCAAGAAAGATCAATCTAGTAGGCCAAACCAAACTGATAATTCGAAGAGACTTCCAAAGATAACCAATCACACATAAAAGAATTGAGAGAAGATTCAATTATTTCTCATAGATAAACTTGATAATAAACCAACAATTCATCGGATCTCGATAAACACACCGCAAAAAGAGTTACATCGAATAGATCTCCAAGAAGATCGAGGAGAACTTGGTATTGAGATTCAAAGAGAGAGAAGAAGCCATCTAGCTAATAACTATGGACCCGAAGGTCTATGGTAAACTACTCACAACTCATCGGAGAGGCCTTGGAGATGATGTAGAGGCCCTCCATGGTCGATTCCCCCTTGAGCAGAGCGCCGACGAAGGCTCCAAGATGGGATCTTGCGGATAAAGAAGGTTGCGGCGGTGGAATTAGGTTTTCGTGGTGCTCCTGGATGTTCTCGGGGTACGTGGATATATATGGGAGGAAGAAGTAGGTTGGTTGACCCACGAGGGGCCCACGAGGGTGGGGGGCGCGCCGGGCACCCTCGTGGTTGCCTCGTTTGCTGCTTGACATCCACTGCGAGTCTCCTGGTTTGCATTTGTTCCAAAAAGATCGCTCTCGAAGGTTTCATCCAGTTTGGACTCTGTTTGATATTCCTTTTCTTCGAAACACTGAAATAGGCAAAAAATAGCAATTCGGGCTAGGCCTCCGGTTAGTATGTTAGTCCCAAAAATGATATAAAAGTGTAAAGTAAAGCCCATAAACATCCAAAACGGGTAATATAATAGCATGGAACAATCAAACATTATAGATACGTTGGAGACGTATCAAGTATTTCAGTTTTTATTTATAGTAAATCATATTTATCTAATCTTTAATGAAGCATTATTATCCACCACGCCCTGGCTCGTTCATCGGACTTCATACATCACTATGTATTCTGTTATCTGATTTCCCAATTAAGAGAGTTCAATAATTCATCTATATGAAGATTATTTCCAATTATATCCAAACAATGACACATTTAAGTGGATCTCACCAGTCTTCTCAAGTCTTTTAGCATTAATGTCAAAATTCAAATCAAGATTCATGAATAAATTATACAAAAACTGAGGTAAATCCAAACATATTCTTATAACCACTTTAACAGTTATTGTTCAAAACTTTATAAGAATATTCGTCGTATAATAAAAAATTTAATGCCTTATACAACTCCGGAACGTAACAACTAAGATGTATCTTGAAGATAAACTAAAGCCATGATTCCAGCGATTTTGAGTAGCAATCCCATCATCATCCTTGACTAGCATCACGTCTTTGTTTCTTCTCAACTTGTGTGCTTTTTGTAGTCCCTTCATCATATTGCAAATGAGAGCGATTGATCAGTATCAAATACTTGTGACTTACAGAAACAAGAGTAATAACATTAACTTTGTATAACTTTTATACCTTTATCGGAAGAACCATTCTTCTTATCTGCCAGATATTTCTTGTTGTTCCGCTTCCAATGACCCTTCTGTTTGCAGTAGAAACATTCAGTCTCCTTAGAGGCCCTGCCCTTTTTCTTCTTCTAAGAGATAGTCTTACCGGCACTAGCAGATTTCTTCTTGAAACTGGTAGTTTTGTTGACCATCAACAATTCTTTGTTCTTCTGCATTCCAGCTTCTGCGGTTTTGAGCATATCAAACGTCTCATTTGCAGTTTTCTCAATCCCGTTCATGTTGTAATTCATGATAAAACCATCGTAAGATGGGGGGAGTGAAGCAAGCACAATATATGTACCGAGTGTTGGCGGAATTCCACATTCTAGTGAAGCAAGTCTATCAACATAGCCAGCAAGAGCTTCACTATGTGCTCACTCATTGAGGAACCCTCTTTCATCTTGCATTCGGTCAGGGCCTTGGTTAATTCAAAACGTTCGGTCCTCGACTATTTCTTGTACAGAACTTCTAGTGACCCAATTATAAATTGAGTGGTAGATCATTTAAAACGCGTTTGTACTTCAGGATCCATGCAAGTTAACATGAGACATTGGACTGCCTCATAGTCATCACTATGAGCAGTATAAGCAGCAACTTCTTTTGGTAGGGCATCCTTTGAGGGAGCATCACCTAGGGGCTGATCCAACACGCACTCCTTCTTAGCACTCCTGAGAACAAATCTCAGGTTGCGGATCCAATCCACATAGTTTCCACTATTTGCAGTTAACTTTTCTTTCTCAAGCATAGGGGCTAAGTTGAACATACTGCAAGCCATTTAATTTGCAACAATAAACACAAATAATTTTAGACATAATTTATAACTAATTTTGCACTAGTCATTAAAATAAATTTTAATTTCAAAGTGCACTCCCACTCAAATTAGTATCTCTCATAATTAATCGTGAGTGATTCAAGATCCAAGTCTAGTTCTCAGCCATTGATGTGAACATCACTGATGATGAGAATTTTGACCAATGGGCAAACTTTTTGTCGATCATATCTCCATGTGACTCTTGTTCATCTTTTGATGCTTTGTGCTCTGAGCTCAGAACGATTATGCTAGAACTTCAAGACAACTGAGTGTTATCTGCATACATGGTCTGACCATCCCCGTCTTACACCTCACATTCCATTTGTACTCATGTGGACATGATGCACTCTGGAACACTACGTGTTATAGACAGTTGCAACATTGGAAGAACAGCTTTTAACTTGATATTTACTGTGAGACATTACCCTAATAACTGACTACTGCATAATCAAAGGGTGCAAACAACAAAGGGATAAACATCAGGCAATTCGTAATAGCATGACATGGTATAGCAATAGGCGCCGGGAGTTCTCCATGATCATCTTAAATCTTCAGTTCAAGCGACGTGATGGCCAATATTTCGTTACCGTGGCAACTGTTTCAAAAACATTGTTGTGGCAGCAATCTTAGAAAACATTGTTGTCGCACCAAATCTGAAATTCTGTCGTGGCACGAAATTATAGCTCCTCGTCCCGTGCCTTGGTACACTTTCTCATAATCGGGGTCCTCCATGTACTTCTTGCCACCATCACTTGTAACCTATCTCTATGATATTTACATTAAGGTGGCAATCTCGTGACGTGACGCACAGGCCACTTATCATTGCAACATATAACCATCTCATGCATAATCTCATTATCATGACGAAGTCTATACCACATCATATGCAAACCCTGCAATACCAAGTTATATGTCCTCTAATCGATTTGGCAAATTTTAATTACGTGGCTTCTAGGGTTTCCGGATAAACCTAGCTACCTACAAGCACACCATAAAGTGATAATCCTTGTTGCTAGATTAACTTTCGGAGTTTGTGAAAGAAGAGACTTAATTAAAAATCTTGTCCCCCACACTAAACTTCGTTTAATATGCGTGACCCCAGGATATGACCCGCCGTGCTGGGCCGGGTCATAGAGGTGGCGAGTCAATAGCCCACGGCGAACATGGGTCATGGGCGGCAAATATTGAAGACCCGACGGGTGGCTCTTGAGCGGGCCGGCTCTTAAGTCCAGCATTGTGGATGGCAGTTCATGATCTGGAAGGCGCAAGCCGCCCTGAGTTTTCCTTACTTGGAGAACATGGATGGTTAGAGATGTATCTGCCACGAGTCTAAGTAAGACTCAGACTCTTGTAAGCTCGCGGCCTTGACTTGTATATAAAGGTGAGCCCCTAGGGTAGATAGACTAAGTTACAATCAATCGATGGCTAGGTCAAGCGAATATGCTCCCTTGTAATTGATAATAAAGCAATAAAACATAAAGCAGGACATAGGCTATTACCTCGATTGTGAGGGGCCGAACCTGGGTAAACTTGTGTCTCTCGTCCCACTCAACCCCGACAAGCTAATCACCGTAGTGATGGCCTCGCACCTAAGTCCTTTCACTAGGGCATCTGCCTTGACGAAACCATGACAGAGTTCTTGAAGGGCACTTTCCCAGGGCTCGAGGGTATGTCATCGGTAGGATGACCAAAAGTCGACGTGGCAAGCTCTACATTGACAACACTGGTTGGGGCCCCGAGGTCGACTCAATTGGCAAGATCGGCGGGTCTGAACCTGAGCCACCCATTTTCACCGACCTCGTCGAGCCAGCTCGGCGCGCGCAACCCTCCCAATCCCAAGCCGCCCCGAAGCATGTCTTTGTAGGGTTTACGCAAGGCATGGAACTTCCAGAGAATTCCGAGTCTGGAGGAGAGACTCTTGTCTACTCAGATGGTGAGTCCTCGACCGGAGAGGCGAAATCAATCTATTGGCTTGAAGGTGGCGGGCTTGGGGGCTATTTCGATGGCGATAGTATTACGGACCCCTACAAGCCGCTGCACCGAGCCGCCATCTACATGGCAGGCATGGCGCCGATTCAAAGTTCATCAACCATGGGAGTAGCAGGTGTAGTGGACCCATCTGGGGCGGCTCCTGGATCGTCTGGCTCAGCAACATCGCCATCTCAAGTCCTGTCCACTGCCCTGACGAACTCACTGGGAACCGAGGTTACTTTGGAAAACCAGGCAGAGCGTAATGTGGAAACCACGAAGTTGCAGGATCAGATGACCAAGGCCCAAGAAGATCTCAATGCTGAGAACAATCGGATAGCTGTGTTGCAAGCTCAGATCAGCGCAAAAAAGGAACGTTTATAGGCTGAAGCCTAGCATCTAAGTCTTAACCAGAACGCTTCAGAAGAAGTTAATCAGAGATGGTTTCAGAGTCGCCTGCTCCCGGGTTATGAGCCTACACATTTGTTTAGCACGCCAGGGACGGGCGAAGGAACTCCAGGAGCACCAGTTATACCCCAATTAATGTTTAATGCGCCAAGGAGGTGGGCGGCGACTCAACCTGACAAGCCAGACCCAGCTCGAAGGGAAGAGCCGGTTCTGGACCCTCGTTTTATCCAGCCACAACCTTTTGTAACACCGTCAGGTCACTTTTCTAACCCGACAGATAACCTGATAGTGGCGGCAACCCGCCTGGCTGCTATTCCAGTTGTCGGTGATATGCCAGCCGTTGTAGAAAGCAGGAACGCCATTGTACTTCTTCAGACTGCAGTTGCTCAGCAGGCCAATTATTCATACAGCCGGCACCATGTGCATTCAACCCTGTTGCCAAGCCGGAGTTATAGCCGACGTGCTGAGTCGCCGGCCGTGTCTAGCAGCGCCTGACACCATCGTAACCCACCCCATGGTAACCTGCCCCAAGCAGACCTGCCCCGCAATACATGGACAGATGCTCAGGTGATTGCGGATGCATCTAAAGCCTGCCGAGAGGCTGAGGCGGCGAACCAAGGCGCTTATCAGTCACCTCCTGTGACCCCTTCAATTTCCATGGGAGCCGGGTCAAATAGCCAAACTATTGGAGTATCGTGTCTTGTGGCGACTCTTCCTAATGAGTGTATGCCTAAGGATTTTATGGGTCCTTGCAAGGTGCCCAATTAGACGGCGGATCTTGAGCCGGTGGCTTGGATCAAAAGCTACGAGCTGGCCATGGAAATGTTGGATGTCAGTGATGCGGTATGTGCAAAATATTTTACTATGATGTTGGAAGGGGCTGCTCATACATGGTTAAAAGCCTGCCCCCAACTCCATCAACACTTCGGGAGAGCTGAAGTATAGTTTTATCAAGAATTTTCAAGGAACCTGCAAGAAGACGATGACAATTGTTGATTTGTAGCATTGCATGAAGCGAGAGGATGAATCGGCCCATCATTGGGTTTGCCGAATTGCGACCATCATGCACTCTTCAGAAGGCATTGCGGCAGTTCAGGCCGTGTTAATGCCGGAGAAAAACTGTCGCTTTGAGCCACTTAAACAGAAGCTTGGGCGGCTTAAGACTAAGTGCACGGATATGGGAAAGCTTATGGTTGTACTTACCAGATACGCTAACTCTGATAGTACAAAAGACCCTAATTCAGATGAGGATAAGTCAAATAAGGGCAATAAAAACGGTGGTGGTAAGCGCCAACATCAGAACGCCTCTGGTTATAATGCCAATCAGAATGGCAAGGTAATGGAGGAAAGCGAAAGTTCCCAGATGGCAGGTCAGAGTTTGTTGCTAACACCAACACTGGGTCTAAAAATCAACATCGTAATGGTAATGGCAAGCCGCCTTTTGGTGGGGGCAAGCCTATAAACCTAGAGGCGCTGCTTAACGGTCCTCGTCCAAAACATAACTATCCTAACAATCCTACTCATGTCTGGGAGGATTGTTATGTCATGCAGGAGTTTAGAAATCAGAGTATTCAACAGCAACATGGCAATGGCAACGGACCACCCGGCAGGTCAGGCTCTGGACCCCATGGTTCCGGCTTTGGTGGAGGCGGCTCATCTTCCGGCTTTGGCAGTGGCGGCTCAGGCTCTGGATATCAGAATCAACGTAATCATGGTGGTCATAATCAGCAGTCTGGTCATAACAATCAGCAGCAGAATAACCATTCTCGATACCAGAGCAATCCCAAGCAGCTTAACAGTTGTCAGTATCATGTCTTCACAACGAGTATTTGCAAAAGAGACAGGAAAAATCATAAACGGCTGGTTAACATGGTTGAGCCGGCAGTTCCACGCTATTTGAATTGGTCTGAGCAGCCCATAACATGGAGTCGTGCTGATCACCCGCCCCAGGTTGATAATCCGGGTCACCTAGCTCTGGTGGTAGTTGCTCGGGTGGGCGGCTATAAGCTTACCAAAGTGCTTATGGATGGTGGAAGCAGCATCAACATCTTGTATTATGAGACTTTCAGGCAGATGGGCCTGACTGAGAAGAATCTTAAGCAATCTTCCACTATATTTCATGGAGTGGTTCTTGGCAAGTCGGCCTACCCTATTCGAAAGATTGAGCTGGAAGTAGCTTTTGTTGATGATGCTAATTACAGAGTGGAGAAGTTATGGTTCGACGTAGTCAAGATCAAAAGTTCATATCCTGCACTATTCGAACGGCCGGCTTATGCTCGATTCATGGCACGTCCTTGCTATGTATACCTACAGCTTAAGATGCCAGGACCTCAGGGACCAATCACAGTCCATGGTGATCATCAGATAGCTCTTGATTGTGAAGAGGGTGATGCAGCTTATGCTGAGCCGACTTGTGCTATGGAAGAGCTCAATTTTTATAAGGATAATGTTGACCCGGCTGATATGACGCCTCTCAAGAAACCGACTACGGAGAGTGACCCGCCACTCAAGTTTAAGTTGGTCAAAGACACAAAGCAGGCTGATTTTGTCCCTGGCGACTCTTCACAGCAGTTTACCATTGGGACTGGGATGGATCCCAAATAAGAAAGCACGCTCATCGAGTTCATCCGTGTGAATCGGGACATATTTGCATGGAAACCTTCTGACATGCCAGGTCTACCGAGAGAATTCACTGAACATCGCCTTAATATTGATCCTAAGATGAAACTTGATCGACGGTTCCTCCGTTGTTTTAACGAGGAGAGACAGAAAGCTATTGGAGAAGAAGTTGCCCGGCTCTTGGCGACTGGGTTTATCATTGAAGTTTTTCATCCTCAGTGGTTGGCTAACCCGATGCTTGTACTCAAGAAGAACAATACTTGGCGCATGTGTGTTGATTACACAGATCTTAACAAAGCTTGTCCAGCTGATCCATTTGCTCTCCCCTGTATCGAGCAAATCATTGATGCAATGGTGGGTTGTGAGAGTTTATATTTCTTGGATGCTTATTCTAGTTATCATCAGATCAAGATGGCAGTGGGAGACCAAGAGAATATGTATTTTATCACGCCTTTTGGAGCTTCCTGCTATGATTCCATGCCCTTTGGGCTTAAGAGTGCACAGGCAACTTATCAACGTTGTGTTCATAATTGCCTTCATGGATAGGTTGGGCGCAATGTTCATGCTTATGTTGATGACATTGTGATCAAGTCCAGGAAGAAGGAATCTTTACTTGAGGACTTGAAAGGAACTTTTCACAATCTCCGGGTTTATAAAATGGTGCTTAATCCAGAAAAGTGTGTTTTTGGTGTACCTGCAGGAAAATTGCTGGGTTTTCTGGTCTCAGAGAGGGGACAGCTAACCCAGAGAAGATTAAGGTTTTCTGGTCTATGAGACAGTACTCTCGGATAAGAAGCCCATTGTCAGTGACATGAGATGGGTTTATTGGGAGTACATTGACAACAATGCAGATTATTTCCCAGGAGTTCATGACAGCTTCAGATTGTCAGGAGTTGATAAGTTGGTTGGTCAGAAACTCACCAAATGGAATGATGAGATGGTTATGTAGTTCTACTCCACTACACATTTCTACCAAGACGGAAAATATGTCTAGATGACTAAGGGTACAAGGTACCAATCTTTTGTTGCTGAGTGGGCCAAGCTAATCAATGCCCCTGAAGAACAACAAGATGACACAGATGCATATGCCAAGCCCAGGAAAGGACACAACTCCATGGCACACATGTACAAGGAGATTCTTCATGCTGCCTTGGACACTCACAAATATGGCTCAATATATTATCTGATGTCTGGGCTGCCCACCATCAACAAAATTCTCAGGCACACATTGTTGCCCACGTCTAGAGATGACGGGATGATCAGAGGGCATTCAATCAAGTTACTGCATATGTTTGATGTGCCAAAGAAGTTCAAGGTGATGACCTTGATTGTTGAGACAATAAAGAGGACTGTTGCTGACTAGAAGAGATCATGTGGCTATGCTCCACACATGCCGATGATCATCAACTCTAAGATGGACAAAGGCGTATATCTTTTGGACAAGGAGCACCTTCCCATGTTGCATGAGTTTGAGGACAATGAGGTTATCATGGATGCATCACATCCTACATCAGTAGAGGCTCAGGAGAAGAGGAAAAAGCAAAGGCAGAGAAGGAAGCACAAACTACACAAGTTATAGATGCTTCAGCTGTGCACCTCAAGACCAAGCATGATCAGCTTAGCTATCTGCTTGATGCCACTATGAGAATTGAGAAAGGATTGGCAACCCTAACTCAAAATCAAGAGTCATGAGAGGATCATCGAGACAAAGTTTTATGATCTAGACTTGAAGGTCACAGAGATGCAGACTACAGTTGAGCAATTTCAGGAATAAGCTGAAGAGAGGAGAGGGAGAGCTACCACTGATGCTTTTCAGAGAGTGCCAAGGGCACAAAGGTCTGCAGCTGTTCCTGCGAGTGACACTAGGGCTACTACTTCAGCACCTGCAGCTACATCCCTAGTTGCCCTTCCAGTTGCAACTCCACCAGCTCCACAGACCTCTTCAGATGCTTTTGTTGCAGGACTCCTCTCCACGCCACCTTCGCACACCGGATCTCCCAGAGATCGTGCTTAGAGAGCCGCATAGCACTATGCATTTTCAAGATTTTTGGTAACTTGTTGCCAAAGGGGAGAAAGTGTATAGATCATAGGTTGAGAGAGAGAGAGAGAGAGTTTTGCTTCATTTGCCTCTCTTCCTACTTGTTTCGCTTGCTTGTTTGGTTGGTACACTATTTGTGCTTGTGTGTGAGATACTCCTATGATCATGTGTATGATCATATTATGCTTTAATGTGTGTTTGAATGATGATATTCTATCTCTTATGTATGATCATTCATATCTTGCCTTGGTGATATGAGTGCATATTTTATATTCCATCTTTTTTAGTGCTCCACCAAGATGTATGTGACATGGAAGAGTAACCCATGATCCTAATCGATTGCGCATTTGCATTCAAAAGCAAATTTTAAATAATGCACAAATTTAGGGGGAGCTCTTGCTTATCACATACTTCTCAAAGCGACGATGTACTTCATTTATATTATCATTTGTCGAAGCTTTGATCTATATGTTGTCATCAATCACCAAAAAGGGGGAGATTGAAAGTGCAACTAATCCCCGGGTGGTTTTGGTAATTCATAACAACATATAGCTCATTGAACTAATATCCATTCAAGATTAATGTTTCAGAAAGTTCAATAATTGGTATGGCATGGACTAGAGATGTGGACCCCTCAAAATGCTAAGGACACATATTGGCAAAAGCTTAAGACTCTTCATATTCATTTTAGTGATCCAAGATCACATTGAGTCCATAGGAAAAGCCAATACTATTAAAAGGGGATGAGGTGTTACTTAATGGCTTGCTTGCTCAAAATGCTTAGTGATATGCTCCAAAAGCCCTCAACCACTTTCTCATTTCCACATATGTCCTAAACCTAAAGTCAAACTCGGCCTCACCGATTTGATCTATCCGGCGCCACCGAGTTCACTTGACATAGCCATAGCTAGAAACCCTAATTAGTTTGGTCTCACCGATAGGGATTTCGGTCTCACCGAGATGGGATTGCAAACTCTCCTTTTCCCTACATAACATTTCGGTCTTACCGAGATGAGCGATCGGTCCCATCGAGTTTGCAATGCAAACTCTCTATTTCCTTTTCGTAACGTTTTGGTCTCACCGAGATGAGCGATCGGTCCCACCGAGTTTGCCTGACCAAGTCTCTGTTTGCTTATTACTGAAATCGGTCTCACCGAGCTCATGTGATTGGTCTCACCGAGATGAGGTTTTGCCCTAATCCTAGCGCATCGGTCCCGCCGAGTTGATATTGTCGGTCCCACTGAAAATCCTGACGTTCACATTTTGAACCAGATCGGTCCCACCGAGTTTCACTTTTCGGTCTCACTGAGTTTGGTAAATTGTGTGTAACGGTTAGATTTTGTGTGGGGGCTATATAGACCCCTCCACCCCTTTCTCCATTTGAGAGAGAGCCATCAGAACGTGCCTACACTTCCACTACTCATTTTCTGAGGGAGAACCACCTACTCATGTGTTCAGACCAAGACATTCCAATCCTACCACAAGAATGTTGATCTCTAGCCTTCCCCAAGTTGCTTTCCACTCAAATCATCTTTCCACCATATCCAAATATGTGAGAGAGAGTTGAGTGTTGGGGAGACTATCATTTGAAGCACAAGAGCAAGGAGTTCATCGTCAACACACCATCTATTACCTTTTGGAGAGTGGTGTGTCCTAGATTGGTTAGGTGTCACTTGGGAGCCTCCGTCAAGATTGTGGAGTTTAACCAAGGAGTTTGTAAGGGCAAGGAGATCTCCTACTTCGTGAAGATCTAGCCAAGTGAGGCAAGTCCTTCATGGGCGATGATCATGGTGGGATAGACAAGGTTACTTATTCATGTACCCTTCGTGGGTGGAGCCCTCCGTGGACTCGTGCAACTGTTATCCTTCGTGGGTTCAAGTCCCCGTCAGCGTGGATGTACGATAGCACCACCTATCGAAACCACGCCAAAAATCTTAGTGTCTACATTGCATTTGCTCCCTCCAAACTCCTCCCTTTTACCTTCATATGCAATGATTTTACATTCCGTTGTTATACTCTTAGAATTGCATGTGTAGGTTGATTGCTTGACTTGTGTTAAGTTGCTAAAATCTGCCAAGACTTAAAATTGGGAAAATGCTAGATTTTTATTTGGTCAAGTAGCCTAATCACCCCCCCTCTAGACACACTTCCGATCCTACAACAGCCCGTTTTAGCTGCTCCAACATAAAAAGAGAATATGCTCATGTACGTGGCGGCTAAAAAACAGTCATTAGCGTTGCAGTTGTAATGGAGTGCAAAGAGTCAGGAAAGGAATATCCAGTTCAACGACCAGTTTATTATGTGAGCGAGGTTCTGACAGAGTCTAAGCATAGATATCCACATTGGCAGAAGTTGGTTTTTGGGGTGTTCATGGTGAGTTGCAAGCTGAAGCATTATTTCCTTGAGCATCCAACCACTGTGGTCAGTTCAGCTCCTCTAGGAGATATAATCCAAAATAGAGAGGCCACAGGCCGGGTTGCTAAGTGGACAATCGAGTTATGGCCACATAATATTAAATATGTGCCAAGGACTGCCTTTAAGTCTCAAACTTTGGTAGATTTTATTAATGACTGGACAGCATTGCAGACAGGTCAGGAGAAACCAGATAATACTCACTAGACAATACACTTTGACGGGTCTAGGAAACTGTAAGGCTCGGGGGCTGGAGTTGTTATATGTTCCCCTTGAGGTGATAAGTTTTGTTATGTTTTGAGGCTTATGTTTCCCTGTACTAACAATGCAACTGAGTATGAGGCTCTGCTCCATGGGCTTCATATGGCTAAGGATATGAATTTAAGCCGGGTCAGGTGCCTAGGCAGCTCAGACCTGGTGGCCCAGCAACTTTCAGGAACGCGGGATTCTAAGGACCCACTCATGGCGGCTTATCGTCAAGAGGTGACTAACATTGCTGGCCACTTCAAAGGTTATCAGGTTGATCACATCGACCAACGGCTTAATGAGGCGGCTGACGCTTTGTCATGGCTAGGTTCTCACCGTAAGCCGGTTCCTCCCAATGTATTCCTTGACGTTTTGCATAATCCCTCTGATGCGCCCGTCAACAGAAAATTGACAACGTGGATAATTTCCCAATCTTTCACGGTGTAATTCCAGCAAATAAATTGCCCCTGATCTTGCATGTGCGGTGTTTACGACCTGACAGATGCAAACACCATGAGACAACAAGCACACCCTCAGTACATAAGTACTTGGATGATCCTGTACTAGGATCACGCAGCAATTAGGGAATTATTATGTCCCCAATCCACATGCATGAGCACAAATCCTGATCGGATTCTCAGCCTAAGCACGCCGCCGGAACCTGGTGGATTTTCATATTTTTAATAAACTTCAAAACCTAACTCCCCTTGATACACAGCCGACTAGCCCTATTAATAGTGCACGCAGGCACAAGGACCATCGACCTGGACTCCTTCCCAATACAAGTTGGACTCGAACCTGACCATAGCAACGTACTACTACTAGCTAGTTTGGACTTTGACTTTGAAAACTACCACACGTACTAGTATATTACTAGTTTAAACAATTGGACATGAATCTTTAATAGTGTTGATCCAAGAGCACACAGTACGCTGAACCCGAGTTCAATTCAACTTTAGTTGAATTTTGCCCACTGTCAGAAATTTGCATGGAGTCCTGAACATTGGCTTCACTTTCTGCACTGGTATGATCTGAACTTTGTGATCTCATGAGTATTATTTTGAATAATTTCATGTGTACTTTTCTCCTGACGTCTAGCTGGTACGACATACCTCTCCAGCAACGAAAGATCAGTCTTCGTATACGGTGTCACATCATCCTCCCTTCCTTGAAAAGAAACCGTCCGCGGTTTCGATTTAGGCCTTGCAGATTTCTTCTTGAACACTTCTACAGTTCACTTTATATTTTGTGCTTCCTTAGGAAGAATAGCATAGAACTCACCCTTATGCATAAAAGTGTACATGTTTGTTCGCCCGTGATGAAGAGCGTTAACATCATGCTGCCACGGATGCCCCAAAATAAGGTGACAAACATGCAGTGGCATAACGTCGCATTCCACATTATCAACATAGCCATCAACAGAAAAAGGAACCTTCACCCTGTGAGTTACCTTCACTTTGCCAACATCATTTATCCACTTCATATAATATGGTCTTGAGTGCTCCCAATTTGGGAACAAAAGAGACTCCACCACATCCTTGCTAATCATGTTGCTAGCACTGCCAACATCAATTATGAGTTTGCAAACTTATACCTTGATGGTACATGCAGTTTGAAAAATACTCCGTCGATGTCCTTGTTCAACAATGGTCTTGTCATCTTGCTGGACCTTATGTTCCAGCAAACTCTTCATATTAGGATCATCTCGAGGATAACATAGTATGGTATCACCATGACCTCTTTCGGTTCCATCCTCTAACTTAGGCGTCTCATCTTCAGATTCTGGAATATATGTCAGGACCCCGATTCTATGCCACACCGATCTAGCATGTAACACCTCATATCACTTTGCGGCCTCACGCACGGTATTCCCACGAGTGTCGCCTTACCATGCCCGGGACCGTTTGCGCCTTTTGGCACACGTATATGATAGTGTCGCTAGCATCCATATGACAAAGAACCCGGGCTGACATGGCTAGTCGTGAACCCAAAGTGGCACTAACTTACAGGGACAGACATACATGACCCAGCATTGAACGTGTCAGTCATCAGCGAGTGAATCCGGGCTGTAGCAACTGGGCTAGCAGGACTCTGGTAAACCGGGCTGTAGCAGGCTAACAAGACTCCGGTAGACACCGCGTGACATTTCCCCGAAGGGACAGACACAGGAACGAAGAAGGACACATGCCGGCTAGCCTAAGTGTTCCGAAGCAGTAGCAAGCTACCAGGGCTCAGTGGAAGCACTAGGAGACATTTCCCGGTAAGAGAGGCTACTAAGGATAAACAACTAGATAGTCAGATCCCACACATAGCAATACACATTACACGTACGCATAACATGCAAGTATGTGCTGTACAACATGGCATCACAGCATAACTCAACAACTCATATAGATAAAGGCTCAGAAGAGCCAACATAGCATTTATTGCAAACAGGGGTCAAAGGACCCATCATATAGAGCATACAAGCAACAAGCAGAAGCATTACATGTTTGAGTATAGACATCTACAAATGAAAAAGGCTGAAGAGCCTGACTATCTACAGCATCCGATCAAGATCGTAGCTGAGGTACAAGCTATTTGTCGAAGTCCACGAGAACACTAGTAAGACTGAAGTCTCCGCTGCAAAAACATAAATAAAGCAACATGAGTACGAAAGTACTCAGCAAGACTTACATCAGAGCCTATCATACATGCACTTGTATCAAGAAGGTAATGTGGGGTTTAGTTGCAGCAATCCAGCTTCGACTCAGTGGCTATCCTGTTCTACGACTACGAGAAACATCTTTGAGGTGAGATGGCACACACGAGTCCACTAATCACCACACAATACACTACTATGGATTCATCCCCGTCTCCCTACGGCAAAGCCATCCATAGCACTCACACTTGTCTTGAGCATTTTATAGTATCCATTACAAGTTATCTATGTACCATGTAAGCATCCAAGAAGTCCATAACCGCGGACCCGGCTATTCGAATAGATCATGTTAACCCTACAGGGGTGTACTTCTTCACACACGCTCTCGCCACTTACCGCCATGTACACGTCATGTATCTCGGCAACCTTCAAGCGGAAGCCTAGCGAGGATGTCGGCCACGACCTGACTAACCACACAAGACTCTAGTCCAGGTTCATTCCCTATTCGGATTCCATCCGCAAGGAGATCCGACCGGGGTTTCACTCACGGCCCCAAACGATGTGTGCAGGGTTCCCAAGCCCACCTCGCCGGATGGATCTACGTTTGGTACACCGTGCCACTTGTGCCTAGTCTGTCCCAAGCCCACCTGGCCGGGTGCCACTTGGTAGACTACTAACACTACCTACAAACACCAGAAACTAGTTGCGACTCCTGGACAGAGATCAAGTTGGTTCATAAGTCGAGAGGGGTCGAGTTACCGGAACCCAATGTGTGGTAGTATCGAGTCATTGGACGACATACACAGAACTCAGTGCTTAAGGACGGTTCTAGTGAGACAACCCACCATGTACTCCTACATGGCCTCTCACCGCTACCTTTACCAAATCGTGTTCACACACTTAACTCTCAGCACCAGAACATATCATAACACTCCAATTCATTCCCAATGAATCATACCTGACACAACTCTAAGCAATAGCAGGCATAGCATGGTAGGAACACAACAATGGCTTCAATCAACTCCTACACATGCTAGTGGGTTTCAACTATTTACTGTGGCAATGACAGGTCATGCAGAGGAATGGGTTCAACTACCACAGCACAAAGTAGCAGTTGAAACATTGTTGTCCTAATGCAATAACTGAGAGCAGGAGCGAGAGAGTAGGATAGTATCGTAATGAACAAGGGGGTTTGCTTGCCTGGTAGATCAACAAGGAAGGCACTGCTCCTCAGACAGGTACTCTGGAATGGACTCCGGAGCAGGACCTATCGAGAAGGAACGGTGTCGACAATCAAAACACAAGCATATGTAACAATATGATGCATGAACATGGCATGAAGATGTGATGTGTTTTGTGCTAATGCATCTAGCAATCATTTGGTTGAAGTTCATTTGAACCAAGAGTTCAAATGCAACTCCAAATTAAGCCCTTATAAATGCCATTTTAGTGTTTCACTTATACAGTAGGTATAAGTTGGTTTGACATGCATGAAACTAGTACAAATGGATATATTGCATTTTTCTGATAATTTTTCATATATAAATTATCTCAATCTGAGCTACGGTTGAATTTCTATGATTTTTTGAAGTTTGAATCATTTTCTGGAATTTCCTGATTAAATTTAAATCCAGAAAAGAATAAACTGCGTCAGCACTGCGTCACTGTGACGTCAGCGAGTCAACTGCGGCTGACCAGGTCAAACCTGACCAGTGGGGTCCACACGTCAGTGACTCAGGGTTAAACAGGGGTTAGTTTAAGCCTAATTAAAAGATTAGGGCGCCGGGGCCCACTGTCAGTGTCAGGGGTTAAATAAGCGGTGATTAGCACTAAGCTAATCACCTGACAGGCCGGACCCACCTGACAGGCCGGCGCGGTCAAGGCGGTCAACCCCACCGGAGTTAAGCCGCCGGCGAGGCCCGAAACGGTGGAGCGCCGCGGAAACGGGCTACGGTGCCCCGTTCGTAGCGTGGTTGGGCTCGTTCGAGAGCCCAGACCAGCGCGCGTCAGGCGGTGGTGCCAGCCGGGCCTAGGGTGGCCGGATGCGACAGCGAGGACCTCGGCCGCGGCGGCCGGAGCTCGGGTGAGGCACGAGGGGCGCTGTGGTGCGCGTGCAGGAGAGTTGGAGTGCTGGTGTGTGCGTGCGTGATGCGGCGAGGGCGATGGACACGCCCGGTGGACCAAATGGTCGCTGGAGGCACGTCGGCAGCGAGTGCAGGCGACGGCGGGTGCGGTCGAGCTAGGTGCAGTCGCTACGGCGTGCAAGGAGGAGAACGGAGAGGGGGAGAGCGGCTAGTATCTCACAGCGGTTCGGACAAGGCGGTCGGCGAGCTCGGGGAGGGGCTGGTGACGACGGGCGGCGAAGACGATCTCCGGCGACCGGAGATGAAGACGACGGCACCAAGGATGAAGCGGAGCTCGCCCAGGTTGCTTGGATCGGTGAGGAGGGAGAGGGGGTCGCGGCGGGGCTGTCAAGCGCATCGGGGAGGTGCGGCAGTGGTCGAGGGCGCGACAACAGTGGCCGGTGGCGGCGGTGGCGCTCGGCCGTGAGAGAGAGAGCAAGGGAGAGGAGAGGAGAGGACCGGGGAAGAGTGAGAGGGGTACGGGGCGGGCGCGTGGCGACGTGCGGGGCATCCAGGGCGACGGAGGGGAGGACAGGCAGGCAGGAGGCCGTGGCACGGCTGCGGCATGCCGGCCACGCAGCTGGTTTGGGCGAGGGGGAGGAAGACAACAGACAAGGAGGCGGGCTGGGCTGCTGCTGGGTTGCACAGTAACGGGCTGCACAGGGAGGTAAGCGCTAGGCAGGTTCCCTTTTCCTATTTCTTCTATTTTCTGACATTTGTTTTGATTTAATAAAACTACTAAATCATTTTATTTACTTATGCCAATTTTTGTAGGAAGTAGTGGTATTAT
Organism: Triticum aestivum; assembly: GCF_018294505.1. NCBI lineage: Eukaryota > Viridiplantae > Streptophyta > Magnoliopsida > Poales > Poaceae > Triticum > Triticum aestivum. The sequence continues at coordinate 353,047,065 of NC_057801.1, forward strand.
TCCAGACCTCCTCAACAAATGGCATAATTTTTGGACATATATTATATATATAACAAATATATATCCAATGCAAATATTTATGCATTAATTCCAAATTCCCAAAATAAATACTTATGGGCTCTTAAAAATATTGGTTTGATTTTTATCTCTGTCCAATATTTTCAGAGAGCAACATGAGCATTTTCTTGGACCTTTTTGGAGCAATTTTTATTTGGGTCATTTCCAAAAATGATTTTGAGGGTTTCACAAATCCTCATTTCAAAATTAAATGGAATTTAAACATGATGCACAAATGACTAGCTAGTCTAGGTCATACCAGAACTAGGGATGTGACAACTCGCCCCCACTTGAAAGAATCTCGTCCCGAGATTCAGGGGTCGACGGAAAGAAAGTGTGGTACTCTAGTCGAAGACGATCTTCTCGCTCCCAAGTAGCTTCTCTCTCGGAATGATGAGACCACTGAACCTTGAGAAACTTGATGTTATGACGTCGAGTGACACGCTCTGCTTGACCAAGAATGCGAACCGGGTACTCTCGGTATGTGAGGTTATCTTGGAGATCAAGCGTTTCGTGGTCCACTCCGTGGATGGGATCCGAGAAGCAACGCGTGAGTTGAGAGACGTGGAAGACATCATGAACTCGAGAAAGATGTGGGGGTAGTTCCAACTGGTAGGTAACCTCTCCTCGTTTAGTGAGAATGCGAAAAGGACCAATGTAACGAGGAGCCAACTTGCCCTTGATACCGAAACGATGGGTACCCTTCAAAGGAGTAACCCGAAGGTAAGCTTTGTTGCCAACTTCATAAGTCATATCCTTATGATGACGATCATACTGGCTCTTTTGACGAGACTGGGCTGTTTCAAATTCTCACGAATGATGCGAACTTGCTCTTCTGCCTCCTGGATCATGTCCGGTCCAAAGAATTGTCTTTCACCGGTTTCTGACCAGTTCAAAGGTGTTCGACATCTTCGTCCATAGAGAATCTCAAAAGGAGCTTTCTTGAGACTGGATTGATAGCTATTGTTATACGCAAACTCGGCGAAAGGAAGACATTTCTCCCAATCCATACCGAATGAGATAACGCAAGCTCTAAGCATGTCTTCGAGAATTTGGTTGACCCTTTCCACCTGACCACTCGACTGAGGGTGGAAAGCGGTACTGAAGGAAAGATGCGTTCCCATGGCAGTTTGGAAACTCTCCCAGAAATGAGAAGTGAAAAGACTACCACGGTCTGAATTGATCTCTAGTGGAACACCATGAAGTGACACTATTCGAGAAATGTATAAGTCAGCGAGCTGACTAGCAGTGATACTCTCTCGAACAGGAAGGAAGTGAGCCACTTTGGAAAGACGGTCAATGACTACGAAGATAGCATTATTCCCTCTCTTGGTCCTGGGAAAGCCGGTGGTGAAGTCCATACCAACTTTATCACATTTCCACTCAGGAATAGCTAAAGGCTGAAGGGTGCCAGCAGGCCTTTGATGCTCTACCTTAACGGGACGACAAACGTCACATTTAGCAATGAACTCAGCGATTTCTCTCTTCATCCTAGTCCACCAGAACCTTTGGCGTAGGTCCTGATACATCTTAGTACTACCGGGATGAATCGTGAGAGGGGATTCATGTGCCTCCTTAAGAATCAGTTGTCGAAGATGCTGCTTCTTGGGGACCACCAGGCGGTTCCCAAAAAAAACAACACCTCGATCATCTATAGAGAAACTACCAGCAACCCCCTTGGCAATGTTTCTCTTGATCCGGGTAATCCCCGTATCATGCTTCTGGGCTTCTATGATATGATCTACAAGAGTAGGTTTCGCCACCAAGGTAGAAAGGAATCCGTGAGGAGCAATGTGAAGGTTAAGCTTACAGAATTCCTCATGGAGAAGTGGTTGGCCCTGCTGCAACATGAGGTTGTTGCAATAGGATTTACGACTTAGCGCATCAGCCATGACATTAGCTTTGCCTGGAGTGTAGGTAATCCCTAGATCATAATCTGAGATCACCTCCAACCAACGTCTTTGCCTAAGGTTCAAATCTGGTTGGGTGAAGATATACTTGAGACTCTGGTGATCGGTGTAGATCTCGCAACGTTTACCAAGAAGGTAATGTCGCCAGGTCTTGAGTGCATAGACTACGGCTGCAAGTTCTAGATCATGTGTAGGATAATTCTCCTCATGTGGATGCAACTGTTGAGATGCATAGGCAATCACATGACGATCCTGCATAAGAATGCAACCTAGTCCCTGTCGTGAGGCATCGTAGTAGATAACAAAGTCTTTAGTGAAATCCGGTGGCACAAGTATGGGAGCAGAAGTGAGGCGTCTTTTCAGTTCCTGAAAACTATACTCACACTATGGGGACCACTCAAACTTTTTATATTTCTTGAGAAGTTCCGTGAGGGGTTTGGCTACTTTGGAGAAGTTTTCAACAAAGCGACAACAATAGCTGGCTAGACCAAGGAAACTCCTAACTTGTTTAACGGTTCCAGGTGGAGTCCAATCGAGAACGGCCTTAACTCTCTTGGGGTTGACAGTAATGCCCTTACCAGAGATTACGTGGCCTAGGTAGGTCACTTCTGGCAACCAAAATTCGCACTTGGAGAACTTAGCATAAAGGCGGTGCTCTCTGAGTTTTTCTAACACAAGTCTAAGATGTTCGGCATGCTCTTCCTCGTTCTTCGAGTAAATAAGAATATCATCGAGGTAAACCACGACGAACTTATCTAAGTACTCCATGAAGATCGAGTTCATCAAGCGGGAGAAAGTGGCTGGGGCGTTGGTTAGACCGAAGGACATGACGGTGTACTCGTACTGACCATAACGACTGACAAAAGCCGTTTTAGGGATGTCCCTGTTTATGATCATGATTTGGTGGTATCCTAACCTCAAATCCATCTTGGAGAAGACTGAGGATCCAGCGAGCTGATCATACAGGTCGTTGATCCTGGGGAGCGGATATTTGTTCTTTATCGTGACCAAATTAACGGGACGATAATCTACAACCATCCGGTCCGTACCATCCTTCTTCTTGACGAAGAGGACGGGGCAAGCCCAAGGAGAAGAACTAGGACGGATGAAACCCTTTTGCAAGGACTCATCAAGTTGTTTCTTAAGCTCGGCTAGTTCTAAGGGTGCCATCTTGTAAGGTCTCCTAGAGATTGGAGCAGTTCCTGGAATAAGATCTATGATGAACTCTACATCTCGGTCAGGTGGAACACCTGGCATTTCCTCTGGAAAGACATCCGGAAAGTCACGGACTACCGGAATATCTTCAAGGTCTGGAAGAGGGCTGGCATTAAGAGAATAGAGCTGACGCTTGGCCACTCTAGTGGAGACGGTGACTATCTTGCCAGATGGATGTGTAAGCTGAACAGACCTGGTGTAACAATCAATCTTGGCATGATGAGCTGTCATCCAGTCCATACCCAAGATGATGTTAGTATCCGAAGACTTGAGGGCTATAAGTGATGCAAGGAATACAAGTCTGTCAATAAGGATTTCGTTACCATGGCTTACACTAGAAGTTTGGCATTTGGATCCAGGAGTTTGAATAATTAGTGGGGAGGGCATATCACAAAATGACATGTCGTGCAAGCGGGCATAGCTTTCAGAAATGAAGGAATGAGACGCTCCAGTATCAAACAAAACCGATGCTAGATGACAGTTGACAAGGAGTGTACCAAGAACAACATTTGGATCATCATGAGCGTCTTTAGCTGAGACGTGATGCACACGTCCATGTTTAGGGTGAGCTGACTTGGCACTGATCATCTTGCGTGATGGCTTACCACGGCCAACAGACTTCTCGGGCTGGGGTGGAGCAACTCTGGTCTGAGTGCAAATACGGGCAATGTGGCCTGGCTCTCCGCACTTGTAACAAATCTTGGAGGTGATGTGGACCCGCATTGGTAGGCGGTCCACCAATAGGCCTGGGTGGAGCATACTGCTGAACTGGATGAGGTGCCACATAAGATGGCCTCGGTACATATTCGGGTGGAAGAGCGGAGTTCGGAACCCAAATCCGGTGCTTTTGAGAACTAGAACCGGAGGAAGATCCCAAATGACGGGTGTGCTTACGAGACTCCTCATAAGTGAGTTGAGCTGTCTCTGCATTAATAGCCTTGTTCACCAGAGCCTGGAACGTATTGCAATGGTGCAAGTGGAGATCACGTCGCAACTTGGGGTTGAGACCCTTCCGGAACCTAACCTGCTTCTTGGCGTCCGTGGACACCTCTTCTGTGGCATAGCGGGCAAGGTTCTCAAACTCTCTACTGTAAGCATCAACAGCCATCTTCCTCTGGGTGAAACTACAGAACTCTTCTCTCTTGCGATCAATGAGGGCCTCAGGAATGTGATGCTCGCGAAAAGCCTCGGTGAAATCCCTCCAGGTAGGAATCTGGCCAGCTCGAAGCATAGCCTCATAGTTCTGCCACCAAAGACTAGCAGGACCTTCCAGGTGGTATGTGGCATAGGTGACCTTGTCATCTTCAGCTACGTTCGCGGAACGCAACTTATGAGTGATACTACGGAGCCAGTCATCTGCATTGAGTGGCTCGATGGAATGATGATAGGTAGGTGGGTGCAAGCGAATGAAGTCATGAATGGTTACAGACCCTTTGAACTGATGTGCAGTGTTCTCCTCGATACGTGTCAACAAGCGGTTAGACTCACGCTTGTTCCTCTCCATCTCTAACATGAACTCTGTCAACGAAGGCGGGTCGGGAGGATCCTCGTCCCTACCATCTCTGTGGTTCTGGCTACGAGCAACAGAACTTTTCTTAGCTGATGACATCCTGAGAAACGAAACCAAGGACGGAATCAGCATCATCTATAGGCTATAGAATGTAGGATAAGGAAATTAGTAACTCTCGAACTCCTAGGGAAATTCCGGCAGCATAACGACAGTAAAATGCTCAGAATGAGACATCCTACCAACAATGGGGTAGTACAACAACTCAACATCACCACTCAAGGTTCTCGGATAGTACTAAACAGACTACACCGGAAGTACTCGAAACTGGGGTATGACTCTGATCAACCAATCCTATGGGACTACAGAGTAGTAACACGTGATCCTGATAGATGGAAGAGAAAGCCTAGTTCCTTAACCCCGCAGGAAAGATAGGATGACTCAGATTAGAAGGCCATGAGGTATAAGGAGTAAAAAGAGCCTTACGTTCCTTCCCACAATCAATTCCCTTACATAACTAGAGAATTTCTAGACTCAACTTCGACCAGTTTGGCTTGGTAATCCTACAGGCAGTCAAGCTCTGATACCAAAGCTGTTAGGACCCCGATTCTATGCCACACTGATCTAGCATGTAACACCTCATATCACTTTGCGGCCTCACGCACGGTATTCCCACGGGTGTCGCCTTACCATGCCCGGGACCGTTTGCGCCTTCTGGCACACGTATATGATAGTGTCGCTGGCATCCATATGACAAAGAACCCGGGCTGACATGGCTAGTTGTGAACCCAAAGTGGCACTAACTTACAGGGACAGGCATACATGACCCAGCATCGAACGTGTCGGTCATCAGCGAGTGAATCCGGGCTGTAGCAACTGGGCTAGCAGGACTCCGGTAAACCGGGCTGTAGCAGGCTAACAGGACTCCGGTAGACACCGTGTGACATTTCCCCAAAGGGACAGACACAGGAACGAAGAAGGACACATGTCGGCCAGCCTAAGTGTTCCGGAGCAGTAGCAAGCTACCAGGGCTTAGTGGAAGCACTAGGAGACATTTCCCGGTAAGAGAGGCTACTAAGGATAAACAACTAGATAGTCAGATCCCACACATAGCAATACACATTACACGTACGCATAACATGCAAGTATGTGATGTACAACATGGCATCACAACATAAGTCAACAACTCATATAGATAAAGGCTCAGAAGAGCCAACATAGCATTTATTGCAAACGGGGGTCAAAGGACCCATCATACAGAGCATACAAGCAACAAGCGGAAGCATTACATGTCTGAGTACAGACATCTACAAATGAAAAAGGCTGAAGAGCCTGACTATCTACAACATCCGATCAAGATCGTAGCTGAGATACAAGCTATTTGTCGAAGTCCACGAGAACACTAGTAAGACCGAAGTCTCCACTGCAAAAACATAAATAAAGCAACATGAGTACAAAAGTACTCAGCAAGACTTACATCAGAGCCTATCATACATGCACTTGTATCAAGAAGGTAATGTGGGGTTTAGTTGCAGCAAGCCAGCTTTGACTCAGTGGCTATCCTGTTCTACGACTACGAGAAACTTCTTTGAGGTGAGATGGCGCACACGAGTCCACTAATCACCACACAATACACTACTATGGATTCATCCCCGTCTCCCTAACGGAAAGCCATCCATAGCACTCACACTTGTCTTGAGCATTTTATAGTATCCACTTCAAGTTATCTATGTACCATGTAAGCATCCAAGAAGTCCATAACCGCGGACCCGGCTATTCGAATAGATCATGTTAACCCTGCAGGGGTGTACTTCTTCACACACGCTCTCGCCACTTACCGCATGTACACGTCATGTATCTCGGCAACCTTCAAGCGGAAGCCTGGCGAGGGTGTCGGCCACGACCTGACTAACCACACAAGACTCTAGTCCAGGTTCATCGCCTATTCGGGTTCCATCCGCAAGGAGATCCGGCCGGGGTTTCACTCACGGCCCCAAACGATGTGTGCAGGGTTCCCAAGCCCACCTCGCCGAATGGATCTACGCTTGGTACGCCGTGCCACTTGTGCCTAGTCTGTCCCAAGCCCACCTGGCCGGGTGCCACTTGGTAGACTACTAACACTACCTACAAACACCAAAAACTAGTTGCGACTCCTGGATAGAGATCAAGTTGGTTAATAAGTCGAGAGGGGTCGAGTTACCGGAACCCAATGTGTGGTAGTATCGAGTCATTGGACGACATACATAGAACTCAGTGCTTAAGGACGGTTCCAGTGAGACAACCCACCATGTACTCCTACATGGCCTCTCACCGCTACCTTTACCAAATCGTGTTCACACACTTAACTCTCAGCACCAGAACGTATCATAACACTCCAATTCATTCCCAATGAATCAGACCTGACACAACTCTAAGCAATAGCAGGCATAGCATGGTAGGAACACAACAATGGCTTCAATCAACTCCTACACATGCTAGTGGGTTTCAACTATTTACTGTGGCAATGACAGGTCATGCAGAGGAATGGGTTCAACTACCGCAGGACAAAGTAGCAGTTGAAACATTGTTGTCCTAATGCAATAACTGAGAGCAGGAGCGAGAGAGTAGGATAGTATCGGAATGAACAAGGGGGTTTGCTTGCCTGGTAGATCAACAAGGAAGGCACTGCTCCTCAGACAGGTACTCTGGAACGGACTCCGGAGCAGGACCTATCGAGAAGGAACGGTGTCGACAATCAAAACACAAGCATATGTAACAATATGATGCATGAACATGGCATGAAGATGTGATGTGTTTTGTGCTAATGCATCAAGCAATCATTTGGTTGAAGTTCATTTGAACCAAGAGTTCAAATGCAACTCCAAATTAAGCCCTTATAAATGCCATTTTAGTGTTTCACATATACAGTAGGTATAAGTTGGTTTGACATGCATGAAACTAGTACAAATGGATATATTGCATTTTTCTGATAATTTTTCATATATAAATTATCTCAATCTGAGCTACGGTTGAATTTCTATGATTTTTTGAAGTTTGAATCATTTTCTGGAATTTCCTGATTAAATTTAAATCCAGAAAAGAATAAACTGCATCAGCACTGTGTTACTGTGACGTCAGCGAGTCAACTGCGGCTGACCAGGTCAAACCTGACCAGTGGGGTCCACACGTCAGTGATTCAGGGTTAAACATGGGTTAGTTTAAGCCTAATTAAAAGATTAGGGCGTTGGGGCCCACTGTCAGTGTCAGGGGTTAAATAAGCGGTGATTATTACTAAGCTAATCACCTGAAGGGTCGGACCCACCTGACAGGCCAGCGCGGTCAAGGCGGTCAACCCCACCGGCGTTAAGCCACCGGCGAGGCCCGAAACGGCGGAGCACCGCGGAAACGGGCTACGGTGCCCCGTTCGCAGCGTGGTTGGGCTCGTTCGAGAGCCCAGACCAGCGCGCGTCAGGCGGTGGTGCCAGCCGGGCCTGGGGTGGCCGGATGTGACAGCGAGGAGCTCGGCCGCGACGGCCGGAGCTCGGGTGAGGCACGAGGGGCGCTGTGGTGCGCGTGCAGGAGAGTTGGAGTGCTGGTGTGTGCGTGCGTGATGCGGCGAGGGCGATGGACATGCCCGGTGGACCAAATGGTCGCCGGAGGCGCGTCGGCGGCGAGCGCAGGCGGCGGCAGGTGCTGTCGAGCTAGGTGCAGTCGCTACGGCGTGCAAGAAGGAGAACGGAGAAGGGGAGAGCGGCCAGTAGCTCACAGCGGTTCGGACGAGGCGGTCGGCGAGCTCGGGGAGGGGCTGGTGACGATGGGGCGGCGAAGACGATCTCCAGCGACCGGAGATGAAGACGATGGTGCCGAGGACGAAGCGGAGCTCGCCCGGGTTGCTTGGATCGGTGAGGAGGGAGAGGGGGTCGCGGCGGAGCTATCGAGCGTGTCGGGGAGGTGCGGCAGTGGTCAAGGGCGCGGCAAAAGTGGCCGGTGGCGGCGGTGGCGCTCGGCCGTGAGAGAGAGAGCGAGGGAGAGGAGAGGAGAGGACCGGGGAAGAGTGAGAGGGGTACGGGGCGGGCGCGTGGCGACGTGCGGGGCATCCAGGGCGACGGAGGGGAGGACAGGCAGGCGGGAGGCCGTGGCGCGGCTGCGGCATGCCGGCCACGCAGCTGCTTTGGGCGAGGGTGATAGAGGCAAAGGTGTCCCATCCTTCGATGAGATGATGGATATCGCTTTGGTGGAAGTCGACTTTGACGATCCGACTATGAACGTGCGAGGACGTCGCGCCTTAGCAATCGCTAAACCAACTCCGAGAGGTTATTGACCACGCCGAAGCACGATCAACCTGACCACGAGGGTCTGTTTCCTGCGAGCAAATAAAGAACAAGCAAGAAACTAAGATTGCAATCTGGATATTGCGAATATAAGATGAAAGCTTTATTGATCAAGGTGGGGTTCTGTGATGCCTTTGTCTGGTCGTTGAACACAAACGAAGTACGCGAAGTTGCAGCTATGGCGAACTTTTAATCTAAACAAAACCCAAAGTCTGAACGATGCCCTAAGGGCTGTATATATGGAGGAAGAGGTGGGAATTTCGTGGCCCTTGGTGGAGAGGTCCGAAATAAACCCTATCTCTTGTTTCCCCACACATACGGACTCTAAAAATAGCCTATACTTATGTATTTCAAAATTACATGGGCCTGGCCCAATAATAAGGTGACGCAGCACCTAAAATAGCCTCGGGACGAAATTTATGAAGTGGCATCTTGTATATTTCGTCCAAGGCTTCATGCACCCATTATGGTGGCTTCAAAGTCCTGAAATCATCACTTGTAACTCCGTTCTTGTTCCCCTTGCGCATGCCATCATCTCCATGCTTGTTCTTGCTCCAATGTTCATCCTTCTCCAAGCTAGGCCCTTCATTTGTAAGCAAAACAAATGTATCCAATTTAGGCAGCATCATATTCTCATGAACATTAGAATCATTACCAAGAAACGAAAGTACCTGGTAATTTAGTTGGCGTGCACGAGCTCTAGTAATTGGTCCAGTATGTATAGCAGCAGGGGCTGTGGGTGTAACAATTGTATTGATGTCCTCATCATCCTCCCCTTCTTGAAATGAAGTCGTCCTCGACGGAAGTTCATCTTCCTCACCCAAATAAGGCTTCAAATCTGCAATGTTAAAAGTGGGACTAACCCCAAAATCTGCAGGCAGCTCAAGTTTATATGCATTATCATTTATTTTCTGTAACACCTTAAAGGGACCATCAGCACGTGGCATTAACTTTGATTTGCGCAAATCAGGAAATCTATCCTTACGCAAATGTAACCAAACAAGATCTCCAGGTGCAAACACAACATGTTTTCTACCCTTATCTCTAGCAAGTTTATATTTAGCATTCATACGCTCAATGTTTTCCTTAGTTAAGTCATGCATTTTTAAAATCAATTCAGCACGTTGTTTAGCATCAAAATTAACCTTCTCCGAAGATGGAAGAGGCAACAAATCAATAGGTGCACGAGGTAGGAAACCATACACAACTTCAAAAGGGCACATCTTAGTAGTAGAATGCAATGAACGATTATAAGCAAATTCAATATGAGGCAAGCATTCCTCCCACATTTTCTTATTATTCTTCAAAACAGCCCTAAGCATAGTAGACAACGTTCTATTGACTACTTCAGTTTGTCCATCAGTTTGGGGGTGACAAGTAGTACTAAAAAGCAGTTTAGTCCCCAACTTAGCCCATAAACATCTCCAAAAGTGGCTAAGAAATTTAGTATCACGATGTGAAACAATAGTATTTGGCACACCATGCAAGCGAATAATTTCACGAAAGAACAAATCAGCAACATTAACAGCATCATCGCTTTTATGCCATGGTATAAAGTGTGCCATTTTCGAGAATCTATCCACGACAACAAATATGCTATCCCTCCCCTTCTTTGTTCGAGGTAAACCTAAAACAAAGTCCATAGATATATCCTCCCAAGGAACACTAGGTACAGGCAAAGGCATATATAAACCATGAGGATTGAGTCGTGACTTAGCTTTTTGACATGTAGTGCAGCGAGCAATAAAACGCTCAACATCTCGTCTCATATTTGGCCAAAAGAAATGTGTAGCAAGTACGTCCTCCGTCTTCTTCACGCCAAAGTGTCCCATTAATCCTCCTCCATGCGCCTCCTGCAACAACAAAAGACGAACGGAGCTAGCTGGAATGCATAGCTTGTTAGCACGAAACACAAATCCATCGTTAACAACAAACTTGTTCCACATTCTTCCTTCTTTACAATTCTGCATTACATCTTTAAAATCAGCATCATGCACATATTGATCTTTGATGGTCTCCAAACCAAATATTTTGAAGTCAAGTTGTGAAAGCATACTATAGCGACGAGACAATGCATCAGCAATAACATTTTCTTTTCCCTTCTTGTGTTTAATGACATAAGGGAAAGTCTCAATGAATTCAACCCATTTAGCATGTCTACGATTCAGTTTAGCTTGACTTTTAATATGTTTCAAAGATTCAGGATCAGAATGTATAACAAATTCTTTGGGCCATAAATAATGTTGCCATGTTTCTAAAGTCCGAACAAGAGCATATAACTCTTTATCATAAGTAGAATAATTCAGACTAGGCCCACTCAATTTTTCAGAAAAGTATGCAACAGGTTTGCCATCTTGTAATAACACACCTCCTAATCCAATTCCACTAGCATCACATTCAAGCTCAAAAGTCTTATTAAAATCAGGAAGTTGGAGTAAAGGAGCATGTGTCAACTTATCTTTCAATACCGTGAAGGCTTTTTCCTGTGCGGTACCCCAAAGAAAAGGCACATCTTTCTTTGTAAGCTCATTGAGAGGTGCAGCAATGGTGCTGAAATCTCTCACAAAACGCCTATAGAATCCAGCGAGGCCAAGAAAACTCCTCACTTGTGTGACCGTTTTGGGCTGCGGCTAACTCTCAATAGCTTCAATCTTGGCTTTATCAACTTCAATTCCCTGTGGAGTAACAACATAGCCAAGAAAAGATACTCGGTCGGTGCAAAAGGTGCACTTCCCAAGGTTACCAAACAAACGTGCATCACGTAGAGCAATAAAAACAACACGTAAATGTTCCAAATGTTCTTCCAAAGATCTGCTATAAATCAATATGTCATCAAAGTAAACTACCACAAATCGTCCAATGAAAGCACGTAAAACTTCGTTCATTAATCTCATGAAAGTACTAGGTGCATTAGTTAATCCAAAAGGCATGACTAACCACTCATATAATCCAAACTTAGTTTTAAATGTTGTTTTCCATTCATCTCCCAATTTCATACGAATTTGATGGTATCCACTACGCAAATCAACTTTGGAGAATATTGTAGAGCCACTCAATTCATCAAGCATATCATCGAGCCTAGGAATAGGATGACGATAACGAATAGTAATATTATTAATGCCTCTACAATCAACACACATACGTGATGTACCATCCTTTTTCGGCACTAGAATAATAGGAACAGCACAAGGACTAAGGGATTCGCGTATATAACCTTTGTCGAGAAGCTCTTGTACTTGACGCATAATCTCCTTCGTCTCCTCTGGATTGGTACGGTATGGTGCACGGTTTGGCAGTGAAGCACCGGGAATTAAGTCAATCTGATGCTCAATCCCTCGAATAGGCGGTAATCCCGGTGGCACGTCTTGTGGAAAGACGTCAGCGAAGTCCTGCAAAATGTTAGTGACAGCAGGAGGCAAAGAGGAAGGCACGTCCTCGAATGAAAATAATGCCTCTTTGCACACAAAAGCATAGCAAACAGATTTGCTGAAATCTAGCTCATCAATATCAGATTTGGTGGCAAATAAACATGCACTTTTCAATTTAATTTCAGAAGCAACACTAGATGGTTTATTATTAGGCTTCATTTGCTGCTCAAATTCTTTTGCCACAATCTGATTTTCACTCTTATTCGTCTCCTGTTTTGCTTTATTAGCTCTATTAATATCATCTTTCAAAATGGAATCAGGAGTCATAGGAAGCAAAGTAATATTTTTATCCTTATGAACAAGAGTATAGTGATTGTTTCTACCATGGTGTACATAATTTTTATCAAATTGCCATGGTCTACCAAGTAATAAGGAACATGCTTGCATAGGTACCACATCACAATCAACATAATCAACATATGTAGAGATACTAAAATGCACACGAACAGTACGTGTTACCTTAACCTTGCCGCTGTTGTTGAACCATTGGATGTAGTAAGGATGTGGATGTGGTCTTGTGGTGAGAGAAAGCTTCTCCACCATCTCCATGCTAGCCAAGTTGTTGCAGCTCCCTCCATCTATGATGACGCGCACAGAACGTTCTTTCACAACTCCCTTGGTATGGAACAAATTCTGCCTCTGATTTTGGTCAGCTTGTGTGACCTGCACACTCAAAACACGTTGAGCAACTAAACATTCATACCTGTTAGCGTCTTCAGGAGCCATGTATTGCGTCTCATGATCAGAATCATCTCCACCATGTTCTTCACGTGTAATAAGAGCCAAAGTCTCCTCATCATAGTCACTAGCGGACTCATATCCACCATCCGCGGTAGCAATCATCACACGCGGAGATTTGCATTCTCTCGCATAATGACCTCCTCCCTTACAACGACGACAAATAATATCACTTGTGTGCCTTGTTGATGCCATGGAAGAAGAAGAACGCTGTGCAGGCCCCGCAGGTGCGCTCTTGGCAGATAATGGTGGTTGTGCCTGTTTTCTTGTATCACGGCTGGAGGTGGCACCGGATGGAGGTGCTGGTGCAGTTGAAGTAGAAGATGCATGTGGTGTCCATGATGAAGGTCGGCCTGTAGAAAAGTTAGTTCGCCCCAATGCTTGTCGATCCTGCACTTCACATTCAGCTTTACAAGCAAGATGGAATAAACGAGTGATATTAGTATACTCCTTATAGTCTAGAATGGTCTGAATCTCTCTATTTAATCCACCCAGAAAACGTGCAAGCATAGCTTCATTCTCCTCAACAATACCACATCTAATCATGCCAGTTTGTAATTCCTGATAATATTCTTCTACAGAATTTTTCCCTTGTCTTAAACGCTGCAATTTTTGAAGCAATTCATGTTGATAATATGGTGGAACCCAACGCGTACGCATAGCAGTTTTCAAAGCAGCACAAGTAGTTGGAATAGGATATAATCTACAATGTTCAGACCACCATACACATGCAAAACTAGTGAAAGCACAAACAACAGCAGCAACTCGTCTCTCCTCAGGATATTGTAAACATGTAAATCGTTGTTCAGTTTCTAACTCCCAAGTAAGATATATATCAGGAACATATCTACCCTCAAATGGTGGAATATTCAATTTCAGTTTAGGAATATGGACATCATCTCGTACCTGAGGTGGTGGTGCAGGCCTACCATTATGAATATATACCTGAGGTCGACCTGCTGGTGGTGGTACAGGTGGCTGCACGTAGTGCTGATTTTGATCAACCTCATCCTCATAATCTCCCACATAATCATCCTCCTCCGCATCAGCAGTAGGAGCCACAGAAGTATCAACAGCAGCACCAACAGTTTGGCCAAACGCAAGAGGAACACGGCTTGCTCGGCGGAGGTCTGTTTTGCGACGTGGAGGTAGTCGTCGTTGTTGTTGTTGGAGAGGTGCGTTAGGTGCAGCGGGTGGTGGTGGTGGAAGACGCGCGAGCAATTCATTAAACTTGTTATCGAGCTTTGTTTCTAACGTCTTCTCAAGGCCAGTGATCTTCTCCATGGCCTCTTCAAAATTGTTCAGCACATCTTGCACCTGTCCAGTCATCATTTGCTGAAACTTATCATGAAGCTCCTTGTTCGATAAATTCTCCCAGTCAATCTCGTCGGCTTGTGATCCTGGCATGGTTAGCAGCAATAGAAACGCACAAGAATATGATCCTACAGACTACGAACAAGTGGTGGTGGTGGGTGTCACAAATCCGTCAAGCAAAACTCAAATTCTTACCAGTTCTTACCCAGCAGCAGGCGGTGATCGGCAACCGTTGTAGTCAAAACTCTCAAAGCTTGGATAGAGCGATTACCAGGGAGAGTCAAACACACGACGTAGATGTATGTGGAGCTGGGAAGGCTTATAATATGGTAGCAAAAAGGGTCAGCAATAATCAATTCAGAGATGCAAAGTTGAATAAACGCTCAACGACGGTACTGTGCTGGTCCTAGGCTAGACTGTGCTAGAGACGCGAGCCAAGAACACCAACAAAATCACGGCGCGGCACGTAAACAAGGGAGGAGCACACTCTGAATTTTTTTTCTCTTTTTTTGCACTTTTTTTCCTCTTTTTTTTTTGCTCCGCAACAAATTTTTTTCGAAAAAGTCTACAAATGGTCTAAAAACTGCCTAGCCAAAATTTTCCAGACTTAGTTTTTTTTTAAATTGGAACTATTTTTCTTCTGCGGATGGCTCGGAAGTTGGGGAGTCCTTCTCTGTCACGACTCGGAGTATCGCGTGATCTGGAAATCGAGAACAATGCAACAATTACTGGACTCGGACTAGGACTGGTGGCGGAGATGAATCTGGTGGAACTCGGACTCGTGGCGGAGATGAATCTGGTGGAACACGGACAGGTGGCGGATATATGTTGCAAGTGAACTCGGATTGGCGTGATGGCGGCGGATATGTGGTGGCGTATATGGATTCGGATTGGTGGTGAATATGTGGTGGTGGTATATGGCAACAGCGACGATGATGATGCGGTGGTGATATATGGCAGCGGCGACGTGACAACCTGTGAACAGAACTCGAAACTCTAAAAGACTAGACGCTAAGACCAGCAACTGGACACGACGATGCAACCGCAAATTCAACAAAGCAAATACAGAAAAGATTATGCAATGCTCAGATTGGTTCGGATGGGATGAACTAACCCTAATTTTTTTTGGCTTTTTCGTGGACTATAGGTATGAAGAACAAACTCGATCTAAACTACGAAAAACTGTAAAATCACACCGAGCAACCTGGAAATATGATACCACTTGATAGAGGCAAAGGTGTCCCGTCTTTCGATGAGATGATGGATATCGCTTTGGTGGAAGTCGACTTTGACGATCCGACTACGAACGAGCGAGGACGTCGCGCCTTAGCAATCGCTAAACCAACTCCGAGAGGTTATTGACCACGCCGGAGCACGATCAACCTGACCACGAGGGTCTGTTTCCTGCGAGCAAATGAAGAACAAGGAAGAAACTAAGATTGCAATCTGGATATTGCGAATATAAGATGAAAGCTTTATTGGTCAAGGTGGGGTTCTGTGACGCCTTTGTCTGGTCGTTGAACACAAACGAAGTACGCGAAGTTGCAGCTATGGCGAACTTTTAATCTAAACAAAACCCAAAGTCTAAACGATGCCCTAAGGGCTGTATATATGGAGGAAGAGGGGGGAATTTCGTGGCCCTTGGTGGAGGGGTCCGAAATCAACCCTATCTCTTGTTTCCCCACACATACGAACTCTAAAAATAGCCTATACTTATGTATTTCGAAATTACATGGGCCTGGCCCAATAATAAGGTGACGCAGCACCTAAAATAGCCTCGGGACGAAATTTATGAAGTGGCATCTTGTATATTTCGTCCAAGGCTTCATGCACCCATTATGGTGGCTTCAAAGTCCTGAAATCATCACTTGTAACTCCGTTCTTGTTCCCCTTGCGCATGCCATCATATCCATGCTTGTTCTTGCTCCAATGTTCATCCTTCCCCAAGCTAGGCCCTTCATTTGTAAGCAAAACAAATGTATCCAATTTAGGCAGCATCATATTCTCATGAACATTAGAATCATTACCAAGAAATGAAAGTACCTGGTAATTTAGTTGGCGTGCACGAGCTCTAGTAATTGGTCCAGTATGTATAGCAGCAGGGGCTGTGGGTGTAACAATTGTATTGATGTCCTCATCAGAGGGGGAGGAAGACGACAGAGGAGGAGGCAGGCTGGGCTGCTGCTGGGCTGCACAGTAACGGGCTGCACAGGGAGGTAAGCGCTAGGCAGGTTCCCTTTTCCTATTTCTTCTATTTTCTGACATTTGTTTTGATTTAATAAAACTACTAAATCATTTTATTTACTTATGAAATTTTTTGTAGGAACTAGTGGTATTATTCCAGACCTCCTCAACAAATGGCATAATTTTTGGACATATATTATATATATAACAAATATATATCCAATGCAAATATTTATGCATTAATTCCAAATGCCCAAAATAAATACTTATGGGCTCTTAAAAATATTGGTTTGATTTTTATCTCTGTCCAATATTTTCAGAGAGTAACATGAGCATTTTCTTGGACCTTTTTGGAGCAATTTTTATTTGGGTCATTTCCAAAAAATGATTCTGAGGGTTTCACAAATCCTCATTTCAAAATTAAATGGAATTTAAACATGATGCACAAATGACTAGCTAGTCTAGGTCATACCAGAACTAGGGATGTGACAATATATTCCGCATCAACAAGTATAACCCTTCATTGATTGGAACATTCATGCTTCATGTGTCCATGTCCTCCAGACTTGTGGCAAATAATATTACGATGATGAGATGACGTCGCAGTAGATGAAACTTGAGAAACCTCCTTTGACGCAGCAGCCACTTTGGTTTGTTCAATGCTTCCCGGTTTATAAGAAGTAGTCGTTTAGCACTAAACCCACCCTCAATAGGAGAAGAACCACGTCGATCACTGTTGTAAGCTGGAGGAGTCTCTAAAGCTTGCTTCTCTGGTACCCAACGTTCAGCATGCTCCGCTTGATGAAGTAACTCAGGAATATCATTATATTGCATTAAATCAACACGGTCATGAATCTTTTCTTCTAACCCCTCAAAGTAACATACCATGGTGGCCTCCGCAGGCTCACTCACTGCTGTATGGATCATCAAAACATGCATCTCTTTATAGTACTCATCAACTGATTTTGTACCTTGCACTAGACGGCTGTAACGCCCCAGATACAACTTTCCATATTCGTAACTCCGACTCTTGCCTTTTCCGGAGATGTGATTTATTATTTCCTTCGTGGTTGGGTTTTTGTCTTTTGTTTTGCATTTTGTTCGTGTCATGCATTTGATCATCGCATCATTCGCATCGCATTGGCACTCTGTTGCCATCTTTGTTTTCAAACTTGCATCCGTTCGTGTTCCACCGGTTCTCTCCGTTGTCCGTTTTGAGCCCAGACAAACTTGTACGCGCTCGCGGCACCTCCGAAATATTATTTTATAAGTGGCATAAAAATGTTCTCGGAATGGGTTGCAACTTGTCATGCGGTCTAATTATAGTGTAGACAGGCCGCCTGTCAAGTTTCATCGCATTCGGAGTCCGTTTGATAGCCCAACCGTCATCCGTAGCGGCACCGTTGCTGGTTTAATCGTCGGACGTTTCGGCTTTCGAAACTACCGCCGGGCCTCTCTCTCTCTTCTCTCCACTCAGCCCAACCTCTCTTCACAGCCCACCTAGTCCATCCTCCTTCCCCTCTCCTATCCGGAGTTGTCCGATACGACCGCACGGTCCGAAACCCTCTTTGCACAGTGCATCGAACCCCTCACGTGCGCGTCCGAAATTGTCCTGGACCCGACCCGGCAGTCGCCACCGTTGTGTCCGAATCATCCCCAAACGTCTGCAAAACATCTCCGTTTTCTTTGTTGGACTCTCCGAAGCTATGTTTCTCAACCGTTCAATTTTGATCGGAGAGCCCAAATAGCCCCTTACCTAATCCACCTGACGTATATATATGCATCAGTCCAAACCCTAGTTTTTAGGCCTCTTGTCCCATCTGTCCCATCCACGCTGCCGCCGCTCTATTTCTTCCCCTCGGGATCCATCCCCACCAACCGCAGCCCCGACCAACTCCCTTCGCCCTCGGGATCCTCCCGATCCAAATCGACCCGAGCTCGTGGATGCCCGGCGCCCGAAGCCTCCCGCCTACCTGATCCTCGTCCTCCCGGGAATCTGCCTCCCCTACCTCCTGGACAAGTCCGGCCTCCCGCAGCTCCTTCGTTCCTGACCGCGGCCGCTCCGTCGGTCGGCGCCAGCTACCCAGCCGCCCCGAGCGCCGCCCTCATGCTCGAGCTCCTCCAGGAACCCGTGCGCCTTCGACCATGCCTGACCACCAAGCCGCCGTACGTCGTCCTCTGCTTCACGCTGCCTCCGGCGAGCAGAAGCCCCGCGCCTGCAGCCTCGCGTCCCGCAGCTCGCCCGTCGTCGGAGCTCCCTGCCGCGGTGCTCCCCTTCTCCGTCGCGTCGCCAACCTCTCCGGCCAGGCCGTCCCGGTTCCCCGTCGCCCTTCCCCTCTTCTTCTCCTCCGTCCCTTCTCCCTCTGGTTCTCTCCCTCGTCTCGCATGCATCTCTCTCTCTGTGAACCAGGAACAGTCATGGTGGCCGCAGTTCCAGGGAGCCGCCCGAACTTTTGCCGCGTCGCCGCTCCTTCGATCCGGCGAGGAGCTCGCCCAGATCCGCCGTCGCGCCGTCCCGAAGTCCCGTAGCCGGCCGCCAGCGCCTTCTTCCTCTGCTTCGAGCAACAGCAGACGCCCGCTCATCCCTGTCGCCTTGACCGTGCCTGCTGCCTCCCGTTCTTCGCATCGAACCACCCTGCCCCGCTTCGATCTGTGCAAGGCGCAACCGCGCCAGATCTGGCCTGTCAGCCGCCTCTTCCCCAGGCCCAGCGTGCCCCCTGCAGGCCTCCCTCTCCACCAAGCCCAGCCAGCCTCCTCCACCGATCCGGGCTAAGCCCATGGGTGAGCTGCCCAGCGCCTGCCCTGTTCAGCCCCTATTCCAGATTCGGCGTGCATATATTTTTTTCCCTGCCTGCGAATTTTGTCATTATCCAGTGATTTAACAGATTTGTAGAAACACCCTTTAACTTCATGCATTTATTAATTAATTAACCATGCATCGGATTAAAACAAATTATATATGTAAAATGCTCGAAAATTTGTGTAGATTAATAATATGCCATTTTCATCTATGTTAAAAATGTTTAACTTGCAGTTTATTTAAATTTGCCAATATGCCATGTTAAAATGATTTATTTCATAACTAAATAACCGTAGCTCCGATTTTAATAAACTTTATATGTAAATGGGGTGGAAAAAATGCCTAGATTAACATGGTCCACTTTATTTTCCTGTTTAACAACTCTAAAATATGGTTTAGGGCAGAACAGTACCAAATTCATAATTTGCATATGGGGATTTTCCGGAATTATTGTTTGTTGTTTCCGGCGTCATTTAAACTTGCCTAGATAGGTAGTTTCATTATGTTTCACCCCCTTGCCATGCTAATAACATTTAATATTGTTGGGTACATAACCGAGATCGAACTAAATACTTGCATGTGGTGTTTCTTCAATATGCAACTCGTTGCATATTGAGCTCCACTTAATTTGTAGTATTGTTTGTGCACTTTGCCATGCCATGCCTCATTAAACCGGACATGCATCATACTTGGTTGTGCATCGTGCCATGTCTATGTGATGGATGTTTACTATGTTGCTTGCTTCTTTCCGGTGTTGCTTCTTAGTTCCGGTAACGTTGCGTTCGTGAGGCTTCGTTCGACTACGTCCGTTCGTCTTCTTCATGGACCCGTTCTTCTTCCTTGCAGGAATTCAGGCAAGATGATCGCTACCCTGGATCTCACTACTATCATTGCTATGCTAGTTGCTTCGTTCTATCGCTATGCTGCGTTACCTATCTGTTGCTCTTCAAGCCTCCCAAATTGCCATGAACCTCTAACCTTTGACACCCTTCCCAGCAAACCGTTGTTTGGCTATGTTACCGCTTTTGCTCAGCCCTCTTATAGCGTTGCTAGTTTCAGGTGAAGTTGAAGATTTCTCCATGGTGGACAGGATTTTGATTGGGATATCACAATATCTCTTATATTATTAATGCATCTATATACTTGGTAAAGGGTGGAAGACTCGGCCTTTTGCCTAGTGTTTTGTTCCACTCTTGCCGCCCTAGTTTCTGTCATACCGGTGTTATGTTCCCGGATTTTGCTTTCCTTACGCGGTCGGGTGATTTATGGGACCCCCTTGACAGTTCGCTTTGAATAAAACTCCTCCAGCAAGGCCCAACCTTGGTTTTACCATTTGCCTCACCACCACCTACCCTTTCCCTTGGGTCGGCCAACCCGAGGGTCATCTTTATTTTAGCCCCCCCGGGCCAGTGCTTGTCTAAGTGTTGGTCCGAACTGAGCAGCCTGCGGGGCCACCTCGGAGCAACTCGAGGGCTAGTTTTACTCGTAGCTTGACTTATCCGGCGTTGCCCTGAGAACGAGATATGTGCAGCTCCTATTGGGATTGTCGGCGCATCGGGCGGCTTTGCTGGTCTTGTTTTACCATTGTAACATACCATGGTGGCCTTCGCAGGCTCACTCACTACTGTATGGATCATCAAAACTTGCATCTCTTTATAGTACTCATCAACTGATTTTGTACCTTGCACTAGACGGCGCAGTCTATTGTGAAGCTGGCGAAACGTTCCCTCATGATTCGCTCCATGTCAACCCATGTCGCTAGTCTACGGTTCTTATTATCCCACCATACAAGAGCATACTTTGTAAATTCCATTGATGCAACATGATCCTTCTTCTCTTCGGAGTAGTTGTGACCATCAAATATGTGATTTACGCGCATCTCTCACTCCAAATATTTCTCTGGGTCAACGCAGCATCCCGAGAATTCATGTATGGTTATCTTGATTTGACCCAAACCATCATCCTGGTGGGCACCATTGCCGCCATAGTCATGGCGCCACCAAGCATGGCGGTCCGCCCCAGCATCATGCCATGCTCGGTGATGTAAGCCTCCACGTGCATCAGAAGCCTCAGAAAAATCACCATCATCATTGTTGTCGCGGTCACGACGTTGTTGTGGTGAGCAGGACTGTCGGGGTACCACATCTCTCGCCTGAAGGTGCTGAACTGCTGCGGTGAGCCGATTAAGACTCTCAGTCACCACCTGAAGACTATCAGTGCGCTGTCGGTCACTGGCAGTCAAACACTCGTTCAACCTGTCCTCGACGCCAACAATATTTGCAGATAACTCTTCAACCCTTGTCCCAAGCTTCTTGTTCGCTCCCTTGATTGACATCATATGGATATGCAAATCATCACTTATCTCTAGATCCTCCGAAAGTTCATCGCCCTCCTCATGATTAGATTTCTCGTGCTGCGAGTTCACCATCTTTCAAACAATTGAATCAAATAGCAGAAAAAATTGTACCGTGATCAACCTTGCTCTGATACCACTTGATGCGCCCGTCAACAGAAAATTGACAGCATGAATAATTTCCCAATCTTTCATGGTGCAATTCCAGCAAATAAATTGCCCCTGATCTTGCACGTGCGGAGTTTACGACCTGACAGATGCAAACACTATGCAACAACAAGCGCACCCTCAATACAGAAGTACTTGGACGATCATGTGCTAGGATCACGCAACAATTAGGGAATTATTATGTCCCCAATCCACACACATGAGCACAAATCCTGATCGGATTCTCATCCGAAGCACGCCGCCGGAACTTCGCGGATTTTCACCTATTTAATAAACTTCAAAACCTAACTCCTCTTGATACATGGACGGCTGGCCCTATTAATAGTGCACGCAGGCACAAGGACAACCGACCTAGACTCCTTCCCAATACGAGTTGGACTCGAACCTGACCATAGCAACATACTACTACTAGCTAGTTTGGACTTTGACTTTGAAAACTACCACACGTACTAGTATATTACTAGTTTAAACAATTGGACATGAATCTTTAATATTACTGATCCTAGAGCACACAGTACGTTGAACCTGAGTTCAATTCAACTTTAGTTGAATTTTGCCTGCTGTCAGAAATTTGCATGGAGTCCTGAACGTTGGCTTCACTTTCTACACTAGTACGATCTGAACTTTGTCGATGGCATGAGTATAATTTTGAATAATTGCATGTGTACTTTTCACCCATCATCTATCCGGTACGACATACTTCTCCAGCAACAAAACATCAGTCTTCGTATATGGTGTCGCATCACCTTCTGTCAAGTTACCTTCAGAAGAAGACCTGGCTGTCCCTGACCCAGAGGGACAGATGGTGGCGGCATCATGTGTTACCCCAGATTGGACAGTGCCATATTTGGTTTATTTGACCCGGGGTGAGCTTCTAGAGGATGAGATTTTTGCACGTCAAGTTATCCATCGTTTGA
Source organism: Triticum aestivum (assembly GCF_018294505.1). Classification (NCBI taxonomy): domain Eukaryota; kingdom Viridiplantae; phylum Streptophyta; class Magnoliopsida; order Poales; family Poaceae; genus Triticum; species Triticum aestivum. Next base: position 353,069,966 of record NC_057801.1, read on the forward strand.
TATGTCTCCAACGTATCCATAATTTTTTATTGTTCCATGCTATTAGATTATCTTTTTTGGATGTTTTATATGCATTAATATGATATTTTATAATATTTTTGGGACTAACTTATTAACCTAGAGCCCAGTGCCAGTTTTTGTTTTTTCCTTGTTTTTGAAATTTACAGTAAATGAATATCAAACGGAGTCTAAACGGAATAAACTTTTGCGATGATTTTTCTTGAACCAGAAGACACCCGTAGGATTTGGAGATGAAGTCAGAGGAGCCCCGAGGCGGCCACAAGCCTCATTGGTGCGCCCTGAGGGATTGTGGACCCCTCGGAGCTCCTCTAACCCTAATCTTTGGCCTATAAATTCACAAAAGTATTCCCAAACGACCAGAAGCGTCCAAAAAAATACTTTTTCGCCGCCGCAACCTTCTGTACATGTCAGATCCCATCTTGGGGCCTTTTTTGGCATCCTGTCAGAGGGGGATTCGATCACGGAGGGCATCTACTTCAACTCTATTGCCCTTCCGAAGAAGCATGAGTAGTTTACCGCAGACCTACGGGTCCATAACTAGTAGTTAGATGGCTTCTTCTCTCTCTTTGATCTTCAATACAATGTTCTCTTTGATGTTCTTGGAGATCTATTTGATGAAATATTCTTTTGCGGTGTGTTTGTCAAGATCTGATGAATTGTGGATTCATGATCTAATTATCCACTACTGCAGGATGCTACTAACGCAACACTATGATCAGAGACCCTTCGAGAAACTATGTGCGATGCAATAATCTCAAATGGTGGTGTCAGAGAACCGTCTAAAATGTGCAAAATGTTTGCGATGACGGATGCATCAAACACGGTTTATATTTTAGTTGCATGTGCGATGCAGGGCATACGATTCAGTTCAATTAAATGTTTGTGATGAGGAGGAACAAAAGAAATGGGCAGTCAGATGAAGGTGTGTGCGATACACAGCATACGATTCACTCGGATGAACTATTTGTGATTAGGAAACAAAAAAGAAATGGTCAGCCAGATCAAGGTGTGTGTGCGATATACAGCATGCGGTTCACTCGGATGAACTGTTTGCGTTGAGACAAGAGAACAGAAACGGTTCAATATAATAAGATGTGAGTGATACACGACAAACAGGTTTGTAATCATAAATGTGTGCGAATACCGATAATAACACAGACGATTGCTTCTAGTAAGACATATGTGATATGCTTTGTCTACACGACATGTATTGGCCATTGGGGGATGGGCGGTCATCCGGATACGCCGTAAGGATGCGAAGAGGCATCCTATATCAGCAAGGACTAGTTGTTCCACCAGTAGCTCATCTAAGAGAACTCTCAAGTTAAGTGTGCTCAGGCTGGAGCAGCCATCAGATGGGTGACTGGACGGGAAGTTGTGTTGATGTTAAATTAACTGATAGGATGGGTCATATCGGTCAAATGACCGAAATGACCCATTCCCTCAGGTAATTTAACCTTGAGGTCCTTGTTTTTTATTTTTATTTTATTTTTTAACATATGTTAAAGAAGGTGTACTGCATTAGTTTTTGACAATGTGTATACGTGGCATACAGTTGATCCATCCGACCTGTTTGTGATGGAATAAGCCGTGTGTGTTGTGGGCAAACACATGCTAGTGTACAATCGTTTGCGATTATTGAATTCATCACCGACGGGTTCCCTATTGTGGTCCGTGTTCATCTCATCATCATCTACTTCGTGTGCTAGCTTGATGTTCCTTTATATTGTAAGTTTCCATTAATTGATGGCGTTCTATGAAAACGCCACCGTTTCCCGCCATTTCCTCACCTGTATCCCGCCACCCAACGATATTTCACATAAACCTAGGCACAGCGTGATGCACGGAGGCAACAAGCGTAGCCTGTAGCACATCCACCTTTTCCAAGCATGCCAACACACCAAAGCACTGCCTCTTCCATCAACCTCGTCGATGAGGAAAACCAGAAGGCACCACGGCCCGTCGAGGCCATGGCACTCCCCGGCAACGCGATGGACGACGCCATCATGCACATCATCGCTAGGGTTGAGCAGTCCTTTCATGCATGGCGCTTCAGCACCGTGGATCAAGATAGGCATGTCAGCACCGAGAGGCTGCAGCTCGCTGCACAACATGATCGATGGCACGTCCACGCCGATAGGTTGCGGCTCGCCGCATGATGAGAGCATTGGAGCGCCGCAGAGCGAGAGGCGCGGCACGCCGCACAGCAAGAGCTGATCCATCGGTGCTTGCCTGGTGTCGACAGGGCGTCGCAGCTGGGTACACGTCCCGTCAGTACCCCCATTCCTTGCCAGGAGTGGGCATAGGCCCTCTGTATCGTACTTGCACCAGAGGCCGGCCGTGCCGTACTTGCACTGGACGCCCGTCGCGCCGTTCGCATGGGTCGCGCCGTTTGCCTTATCCACGGCCCACTCGATGCCAATGGGTTGGTCAGTAGGCTCGACCGCCTCCTTGTCCTAGGTGTCCACTTGGGCATAGTAGAGGAACATGGCCGTCGCATCCTCGAGGTGGTGATCTCTGATGAAATAGACAACTTGGAGCTCGAGATCGCGCTCCAGATGTACCGCGAGTGTGTCGACCACTTGGACAAACGCCTGCACGAGTTCAGGCAGAGTTAAGAGCTACCGTAGGCAAGGGCTGTTGGTCATGGTCTCATGGACGCATTTTATTTTGTTGAGTCGTTTCGACATGGATAGCTATGTATTCACAGCAATCATACTATTGCTCTGTTTATTAGTCTGCTTCCATGTGTGTACTCTATTTTCCGTTCTTATATGTTCTGTTTCAATGTGTGTTTATACGCTTTCCATTCTGTATATGTGGATGATAACAGATATATCCAAATTAATATACAAAAATAGATAGAAAATGGAATTCATAATATATATAATATTAATTGTCCATTAGTTCATCACAGAATATATATAATATCATCACATATACGTGATGATACTTAACTACTAGGTACAATGCATAAAATTGAAAATGAATAATACTAAACTAATAGTCCCTCCTGGGGCCAGCATTCCGGCAGCCCCTCGCCAGCATCTCCCTGGTGCGTGGCGTGTTCCCAGAGTGGAGGTAGTACTCCGCCTCCTCCGCCTGGCAGCGCTTGGCGTGCCGATCTGCCTCTTGCAAGCGGGCGCACGCAAACGATCTTGCCATTTTGTTGGGTACCCACCAGAGCTCCTTGTTGGTGGCACGCTGGAGCTTATCGGCCCAGATACCACGCAGCGACGAGGCGCCTAGCGCCTCTGGCCTTCCTCGCGAAGTACCCATCTTCGTACACCTCCTCCGCACGACGACGTGCCCGCCCCCAAAGCTCTGCCGCCTCCTTTTTCTAGGCGGCATCATGGGCTTCACAGGCCACCTGGCACCTCGCATCCTCCTCCGCCATCTCCTTCTTGAAAGCCACATGCCTGGCTTTCTCAGCCGGCGGCAGCGACTTCCAAAGACAAAGATCGTACTGGCCCCAAAACCAATCCAGAGTTGGGGGGTTCGGCGCAACCTCGTCCGGCAGCGCGTAGGTGTCCTCGTCGCTGCTCTTCGAGTGAGCGTCCTCGGGGGGTGGCGACTCCTCGTCGGCCCATGGGCAGACCGGCGGCACCATGGCAGAGATTTGAGAGAGAGAGAGAGAGGGCGAGCAAGGGGAGGATCTAGATGAGAATGCAGGTGGGACGACGTGAGCATGGTAGTATTTATTGGCGGCTGGAATCTAGATCGACGGGAATAGTACACGGGTAGGTCGCCGGAATTTACGAGTATTGTAGTGTGAATTACACACGATTCCCGTAGCAAAATCTGTGAGTGAACATATTAGCTGACGGTTCCCAATGCAGAACCGTGTCTGTTTAATAAAGCCGCCAATCACCATCCTAACCTCGAGGCGCGAAATAGAGTGCTAATCATGAGGGGCAAGTTGTCTTGCCAGATTTTACATTTTCTTGTTTGAACACCAGATATTTACATCATCTCACGATATTTTAACTCGCACACAAGTACACAAATATGATTTTTCAAACCGTTATGGTTAGCTGTTGCATTTACATCTAGTTCAAATTTGAATTACGGTCATTAAATGGCTAGGAAATCACTTAAAGGTCTTCAAAAGGTCAAATGACCCTTGTAATTTTCCAAATTTTCACATGATAATTTGTATCAGTGCACATTGCACGTAGAAAAATTTTGAAGGCCGTAAGAGGAAGCTATTTGTCGTTCGTCATTAAACATGCATTGTACCCTCTTGGAACCACGAGCCTTCTAGTGAGTTACTCCGGTTTTGTGAGGGGTGTGTGTGCAATCTTTCGTCAAACATGCCAATTTTTGTACCACATCATCTAGGTGGCATGACATTACATCAATCAAGGTTTCCTGTTTTCCTGATCATTTTTTAATTTTTTGGAATTAAAATGCCATGGCACTCCATGCATGTACATTTTTCCATGCCGTGATACCAATATGTTTGAAAATTCCTTCTAATTTACAGCACATGGAATTAACTCGCACACAAGTACACAAATATGAATTTTCAAACCATTATGGTTAGCATTGCATGTACATCTAGTTCAAATTTGAATTACGATCATTAAGTGGCTAGGAAATCACTTAAATGTCTTCAAAAGGTCAAATAACCCCTGATATTTTCCAAATTTTCTCATGATAGTTTGTAGCAGTGCACATTACACGTAGAAAAAAATTGAAGGCCGTAAGAGGAAGCTATTTTCCGTTCGTCATCAAACATGCATTGTTCCCTCTCGGAACCATGAGCCTTGTAGTGAGTTGCTCCGGTTTGTGAGGAGTGTGTGTCCAAACTTTCGTCAAGCAAGCCAAATTTCGTACCACATCATCTTGCTGGCATGACATTACATCAAGCAAGGTTTCATGTTTTTCTGATCATTTTTTAGTTTTTTTGAATAAAAATGCCATGGCACCTCATGTGTCCATGCCGTAAGACCAACATGTTTGAAATTGCTTCTAATTTACTGCACATGGATATCTCGCACACAAGTACACAAATATGATTTTTCAAACCGTTATGGTTAGTCGTTGCATGTACACCTAGTTAAAATTTTAATTACGATCATTAAATGGCTAGGAAATCACTTAAATGTCTTCAAAAGGTCAAATGACCCCTAAAATTTTCCAAATTTTCACATGACAGTTTGTATCAGTGCACATTACACGTAGAAGAAAATTGAAGGCCGTAAGAGGAAGCTATCTGCCATTCGTCTTCAAACATGCATTGTTCCCTCTCGCAACCACGAGCCTTCTACTGAGTTGCTCTGATTTGTGAGGGGTGTGTGTCCAAACTTTCGTCAAGCAAGCCAAATTTTGTACCACATCATCTTGGTGGCATGACATTACATCAAGCAAGGTTTCATGTTTTCCTGATCATTCTTTCATTTTTTGGAATTAAAATGCAATGGCACTCCATGCATGTACATTTTCCCATGTCGTGAGACCAATATGTTTGAAAATTCCTTCTAATTTACTACACATGGAATTAACTCGCAGACAAGTACACAAATATGATTTTGCAAACTGTTATGGTTAGCCGTTGCATATACATCTAGTTCATATTAGAATAAAGGTCATTAAATGGCTAGGGAATCATTTAAATGTCTTCAAAAGGTCAAATGATCCCTGAAATTTTCAAAATTTTTACTTGACAGTTAGTATGAGTGCACATTACACGTAGAAAATTTTAGAAGGCGGTAAGAGGAAGCTATCTGCCGTTTGTCATCAAACATGCATTGTTCCCTCTCGGAACCACGAGCCTTCTAGTGAGTTGCTCCGGTTTGTGAGGGGTGTGTGTTCAAACTTTCGTCAAACATGAAAATTTTTGTACCACATCATCTTTGTGGCATGACATTACATCAAGTAAAGTTTCATGTTTTCCTGATCATTTTTTAATTTTTTGGAATTAAAATGCCATGGCACTCCATGCATGTACATTTGTCCATGCCGTGAGACCAATATGTTTGAAAATTCCTTCTAATTTACAGCACAAGGAATTAACTCGCACACAAGTACACAAATATGAATTTTCAAACCGTTATGGTTAGCCGTTGCATGTACATCTAGTTCAAATTTGAATTACGATCATTAAGTGGCTAGGAAATCACTTAAATGTCTTCAAAAGGTCAAATAACCCCTGATATTTTCCAAATTTTCTCATGACAGTTTGTAGCAGTGCACATTACACGTAGAAAAAAATTGAAGGCCGTAAGAGGAAGCTATTTGCCGTTCGTCATCAAACATGCATTGTTCCCTCTCGGAACCATGAGCCTTGTAGTGAGTTGCTCCGGTTTGTGAGGAGTGTGTGTCCAAACTTTCGTCAAGCAAGCCAAATTTTGTACCACATCATCTTGCTGGCATGACATTACATCAAGCAAGGTTTCATGTTTTTATGATCATTTTTTAGTTTTTTTGAATAAAAATGCCATGGCACCTCATGTGTCCATGCCGTAAGACCAACATGTTTGAAATTGCTTCTAATTTACTGCACATGGATATCTCGCACACAAGTACACAAATATGATTTTTCAAACCGTTATGGTTAGTCGTTGCATGTACATCTAGTTCAAATTTTAATTACGATCATTAAATGGCTAGGAAATCACTTAAATGTCTTCAAAAGGTCAAATGACCCCTGAAATTTTCCAAATTTTCACATGACAATTTGTATCAGTGCACATTACACGTGGAAGAAAATTGAAGGCCGTAAGAGGAAGCTATCTGCCATTCGTCTTCAAACATGCATTGTTCCCTCTCGCAACCACGAGCCTTCTACTGAGTTGCTCCGATTTGTGAGGGGTGTGTGTCCAAACTTTCGTCAAGCAAGCCAAATTTTGTACCACATGATCTTGGTGGCATGAAATTACATCAAGCAAGGTTTCATGTTTTCCTGATCATTCTTTCATTTTTTGGAATTAAAATGCAATGGCACTCCATGCATGTACATTTTCCCATGCCGTGAGACCAATATGTTTGAAAATTCCTTCTAGTTTACTGCACATGGAATTAACTTGCAGACAAGTACACAAATATGATTTTACAAACCGTTATGGTTAGCCGTTGCATATACATCTAGTTCATATTAGAATAAAGGTCATTAAATGGCTAGGGAATCATTTAAATGTCTTCAAAAGGTCAAATGATCCCTGAAATTTTCAAAATTTTCACTTGACAGTTAGTATGAGTGCACATTACACGTAGAAATTTTTTGAAGGCGGTAAGAGGAAGCTATCTGCCCTTTGTCATCAAACATGCATTGTTCCCTCTCGGAACCACGAGCCTTCTAGTGAGTTGCTCCGGTTTGTGAGGGGCGTGTGTTCAAACTTTCGTCAAACATGGAAATTTTTGTACCACATCATCTTTGTGGCATGACATTACATCAAGTAAAGTTTCATGTTTTCCTGATTAGTTTTTAATTTTTTGGAATTAAAATGCCATGGCACTCCATGCATGTACATTTGTCCATGCCGTGAGACCAATATGTTTGAAAATTCCTTCTAATTTACAGCACATGGAATTAACTCGCACACAAGTACACAAATATGAATTTTCAAACCGTTATGGTTAGCCGTTGCATGTACATCTAGTTCCAATTTGAATTACGATCATTAAGTGGCTAGGAAATCACTTAAATGTCTTCAAAAGGTCAAATAACCCCTGATATTTTCCAAATTTTTGCATGACAGTTTGTAGCAGTGCACATTACACGTAGAAAAAAATTGAAGGCCGTAAGAGGAAGCTATTTGCTATTCGTCATCAAACATGCATTGTTCCCTCTCGGAACCATGAGCCTTGTAGTGAGTTGCTCCGGTTTGTGAGGAGTGTGTGTCCAAACTTTCGTCAAGCAAGCCAAATTTTGTACCACATCATCTTGCTGGCATGACATTACATCAAGCAAGGTTTCATGTTTTTCTGATCATTTTTTAGTTTTTTTGAATCAAAATGCCATGGCACCTCATGTGTCGATGCCGTAAGACCAATATGTTTGAAATTGCTTCTAATTTACTGCACATGGATATCTTGCACACAAGTACACAAATATGATTTATCAAACCGTTATGGTTAGTCGTTGCATGTACATGTATTTCAAATTTGAATTACGATCATTAAATGGCTAGGAAATCACTTAAATGTCTTCAAAAGGTCAAATGACCCCTGAAATTTTCCAAATTTTCACATGATAGTTTGTATCAGTGCACATTACACGTAGAAAAAAATTGAAGGCCGTAAGAGGAAGCTATCTGCCATTCGTCTTCAAACATGCATTGTTCCCTCTCGCAACCACGAGCCTTCTACTGAGTTGCTCCGATTTGTGAGGGGTGTGTGTCCAAACTTTCGTCAAGCAAGCCAAATTTTGTACCACATCATCTTGGTGGCATGACATTACATCAAGCAAGGTTTCATGTTTTCCTGATCATTCTTTCATTTTTTGGAATTAAAATGCCATGGCACTCCATGCATGTACATTTTCCCATGCCGTGAGACCAATATGTTTGAAAATTCCTTCTAATTTACTGCACATGGAATTAACTCGCAGACAAGTACACAAATATGATTTTGCAAACCGTTATGGTTAGCCGTTGCATATACATCTAGTTCATATTAGAATAAAGGTCATTAAATGGCTAGGGAATCATTTAAATGTCTTCAAAAGGTCAAATGATCCCTGAAATTTTCAAAATTTTCACTTGACAGTTAGTATGAGTGCACATTACACGTATTAAATTTTTGAAGGTGGTAAGAGGATGCTATCTGCCATTTGTCATCAAACATGCATTGTTCCCTCTCGGAACCACGAGCCTTCTAGTGAGTTGCTCCGGTTTGTGAGGGGTGTGTGTTCAAACTTTCGTCAAACATGCAAATTTTTGTACCACATCATCTTTGTGGCATGACATTACATCAAGTAAAGTTTCATGTTTTCCTGATCAGTTTTTAATTTTTTGGAATTAAAATGCCATGGCACTCCATGCATGTACATTTGTCCATGCCGTGAGACCAATATGTTTGAAAATTCCTTCTAATTTACAGCACATAGAATTAACTCGCACACAAGTACACAAATATGAATTTTCAAACCGTTATGGTTAGCCGTTGCATGTACATCTAGTTCAAATTTGAATTACGATCATTAAGTGGCTAGGAAATCACTTAAATGTCTTCAAAAGGTCAAATAACCCCTGATATTTTCCAAATTTTTGCATGACAGTTTGTAGCAGTGCACATTACACGTAGAAAAAAATTGAAGGCCGTAAGAGGAAGCTATTTGCCGTTCGTCATCAAACATGCATTGTTCCCTCTCGGAACCATGAGCCTTGTAAAGAGTTGCTCCGATTTGTGAGGAGTGTGTGTCCAAACTTTCGTCAAGCAAGCCAAATTTTGTACCACATCATCTTGCTGGCATGACATTACATCAAGCAAGGTTTCATGTTTTTCTGATCATTTTTTAGTTTTTTTGAATAAAAATGCCATGGCACCTAGACCAATATGTTTGAAATTGCTTCTAATTTACTGCACATGGATATCTCACACACAAGTACAAAAATATGATTTTTCAAACCGTTATGGTTAGTCGTTGCATGTACATCTAGTTCAAATTTGAATTACGATCATTAAATGGCTAGGAAATCACTTAAATGTCTTCAAAAGGTCAAATGACCCCTGAAATTTTCCAAATTTTCACATGATAGTTTGTATCAGTGCACATTACACGTAGAAAAAAATTGAAGGCCGTAAGAGGAAGCTATCTGCCATTCGTCTTCAAACATGCATTGTTCCCTCTCGCAACCACGAGCCTTCTACTGAGTTGCTCCGATTTGTGAGGGGTGTGTGTCCAAACTTTCGTCAAGCAAGCCAAATTTTGTACCACATCATCTTGGTGGCATGACATTACATCAAGCAAGGTTTCATGTTTTCCTGATCATTCTTTCATTTTTTGGAATTAAAATGCCATGGCACTCCATGCATGTACATTTTCCCATGCCGTGAGACCAATATGTTTGAAAATTCCTTCTAATTTACTGCACATGGAATTAACTCGCAGACAAGTACACAAATATGATTTTGCAAACCGTTATGGTTAGCCGTTGCATATACATCTAGTTCATATTAGAATAAAGGTCATTAAATGGCTAGGGAATCATTTAAATGTCTTCAAAAGGTCAAATGATCCCTGAAATTTTCAAAATTTTCACTTGACAGTTAGTATGAGTGCACATTACACGTAGAAATTTTTTGAAGGCGGTAAGAGGATGCTATCTGCCGTTTGTCATCAAACATGCATTGTTCCCTCTCGGAACCACGAGCCTTCTAGTGAGTTGCTCCGGTTTGTGAGGGGTGTGTGTTCAAACTTTCGTCAAATATGCAAATTTTTGTACCACATCATCTTTGTGGCATGACATTACATCAAGTAAAGTTTCATGTTTTCCTGATCAGTTTTTAATTTTTTGGAATTAAAATGCCATGGCACTCCATGCATGTACATTTGTCCATGCCGTGAGACCAATATATTTGAAAATTCCTTCTAATTTACAGCACATGGAATTAACTCGCACACAAGTACACAAATATGAATTTTCAAACCGTTATGGTTAGCCGTTGCATGTACATCTAGTTCAAATTTGAATTACGATCATTAAGTGGCTAGGAAATCACTTAAATGTCTTCAAAAGGTCAAATAACCCCTGATATTTTCCAAATTTTTGCATGACAGTTTGTAGCAGTGCACATTACACGTAGAAAAAAATTGGAGGCCGTAAGAGGAAGTTATTTGCCGTTCATCATCAAACATGCATTGTTCCCTCTCGGAACCACGAGCCTTCTAGTGAGTTGCTTCAGTTTGTGTGGGGTGTGTGTTCAAACTTTCGTCAAACATGCAAATTTTTGTACCACATCATCTTTGTGGCATGACATTACATCAAGTAAAGTTTCATGTTTTCCTGATCAGTTTTTAATTTTTTGGAATTAAAATGCCATGGCACTCCATGCATGTACATTTGTCCATGCCGTGAGAGCAATATGTTTGAAAATTCCTTCTAATTTACAGCACATAGAATTAACTCGCACACAAGTACACAAATATGAATTTTCAAACCGTTATGGTTAGCCGTTGCATGTACATCTAGTTCAAATTTGAATTACGATCATTAAGTGGCTAGGAAATCACTTAAATGTCTTCAAAAGGTCAAATAACCCCTGATATTTTCCAAATTTTTGCATGACAGTTTGTAGCAGTGCACATTACACGTAGAAAAAAATTGAAGGCCGTAAGAGGAAGCTATTTGCCGTTCATCATCAAACATGCATTGTTCCCTCTCGGAACCATGAGCCTTGTAGTGAGTTGCTCCGATTTGTGAGGAGTGTGTGTCCAAACTTTCGTCAAGCAAGCCAAATTTTGTACCACATCATCTTGCTGGCATGACATTACATCAAGCAAGGTTTCATGTTTTTCTGATCATTTTTTAGTTTTTTTGAATAAAAATGCCATGGCACCTAGACCAATATGTTTGAAATTGCTTCTAATTTACTGCACATGGATATCTCACACACAAGTACACAAATATGATTTTTCAAACCGTTATGGTTAGTCGTTGCATGTACATCTAGTTCAAATTTGAATTACGATCATTAAATGGCTAGGAAATCACTTAAATGTCTTCAAAAGGTCAAATGACCCCTGAAATTTTCCAAATTTTCACATGATAGTTTGTATCAGTGCACATTACACGTAGAAAAAAATTGAAGGCCGTAAGAGGAAGCTATCTGCCATTCGTCTTCAAACATGCATTGTTCCCTCTCGCAACCACGAGCCTTCTACTGAGTTGCTCCGATTTGTGAGGGGTGTGTGTCCAAACTTTCGTCAAGCAAGCCAAATTTTGTACCACATCATCTTGGTGGCATGACATTACATCAAGCAAGGTTTCATGTTTTCCTGATCATTCTTTCATTTTTTGGAATTAAAATGCCATGGCACTCTATGCATGTACATTTTCCCATGCCGTGAGACCAATATGTTTGAAAATTCCTTCTAATTTACTGCACATGGAATTAACTCGCAGACAAGTACACAAATATGATTTTGCAAACCGTTATGGTTAGCCGTTGCATATACATCTAGTTCATATTAGAATAAAGGTCATTAAATGGCTAGGGAATCATTTAAATGTCTTCAAAAGGTCAAATGATCCCTGAAATTTTCAAAATTTTCACTTGACAGTTAGTATGAGTGCACATTACACGTAGAAAATTTTTGAAGGCGGTAAGAGGATGCTATCTGCCGTTTGTCATCAAACATGCATTGTTCCCTCTCGGAACCACGAGCCTTCTAGTGAGTTGCTCCGGTTTGTGAGGGGTGTGTGTTCAAACTTTCGTCAAACATGCAAATTTTTGTACCACATCATCTTTGTGGCATGACATTACATCAAGTAAAGTTTCATGTTTTCCTGATCAGTTTTTAATTTTTTGGAATTAAAATGCCATGGCACTCCATGCATGTACATTTGTCCATGCCGTGAGACCAATATATTTGAAAATTCCTTCTAATTTACAGCACATGGAATTAACTCGCACACAAGTACCCAAATATGAATTTTCAAACCGTTATGGTTAGCCGTTGCATGTACATCTAGTTCAAATTTGAATTACGATCATTAAGTGGCTAGGAAATCACTTAAATGTCTTCAAAAGGTCAAATAACCCCTGATATTTTCCAAATTTTTGCATGACAGTTTGTAGCAGTGCACATTACACGTAGAAAAAAATTGGAGGCCGTAAGAGGAAGCTATTTGCCGTTCATCATCAAACATGCATTGTTCCCTCTCGGAACCACGAGCCTTCTAGTGAGTTGCTTCAGTTTGTGTGGGGTGTGTGTTCAAACTTTCGTCAAACATGCAAATTTTTGTACCACATCATCTTTGTGGCATGACATTACATCAAGTAAAGTTTCATGTTTTCCTGATCAGTTTTTAATTTTTTGGAATTAAAATGCCATGGCACTCCATGCATGTACATTTGTCCATGCCGTGAGACCAATATGTTTGAAAATTCCTTCTAATTTACAGCACATGGACTTAACTCGCACACAAGTACACAAATATGAATTTTCAAACCGTTGTGGTTAGCCGTTGCATGTACATCTAGTTCAAATTTGAATTACGATCATTAAGTGGCTAGGAAATCACTTAAATGTCTTCAAAAGGTCAAATGACCCCTGAAATTTTCCAAATTTTCACATGACAGTTTGTAACAGTGCACATTACACGTAGAAAAATTTAAGGTCGTAAGAGGAAGCTATCTGCTGTTCATCATCAAACATGCATTGTTCCCTCTCGGAACCACGAGCCTTCTAGTGAGTTGCTCCGGTTTGTGAGGGGTGTGTGTACAAACTTTCGTCAAGCAAGCCAAATTTTGTACCACATCATCTTGGTGGCATGACATTACATCAATCAAGGTTTCATGTTTTTCTGATCATTTTTTAATCTTTTGGAATAAAAATGCCATGGCACTCCATGCATGTACATGTGTCCATGCCGTGAGACCAATATGATTAAAATTCCTTCTAATTTACTACACATGGAATTAACTCACACACAAGTACAAAAATATGATTTTTCAAACCGTTATGGTTAGTCGTTGCATGTACATCTAGTTCAAATTTGAATTACGATCATTAAATGGCTAGGAAATCACCTAAATGTCTTCAAAAGGTCAAATGACCCCTGAAATTTTCCAAATTTTCATATGGCAGTTTGTATTAGTGCACGTTACACGTAGAAAAAGTTGAACGCTGTAAGAGGAAGCTATCTGCCATTCGTCATCAAACATGCATTGTTCCCTCTCAGAATCACGAGCCTTCTAGTGAGTTGCTCCGGTTTGTGAGGGGTGTGTGTCCAAACATTCGTCAAACATGCCAATTTTTGTACCACATCATCTTGGTGGCATGACATTACATCAAGCAAGTTTTCATGTTTTCCTGATCATTTATTCAAGTTTTGGAATTAAAATGCCATGGCACTCCATGCATGTACATGTGTCCATGCCATGAGACCAATATATTTGAAAATTGCTTCTAATTTACTACACATGGAATTAACTCGCACACAAGTACATAAACATGATTTTTCAAACCGTTATGGTTAGCCGTTGCATATACATCGAGTTCAAATTAGAATAACGGTCATTAAATGGCTAGGAAATCATTTAAATGTCATCAAAAGGTCAAATGACCCCTGAAATTTTCCAAATTTTCACATGATAGTTTGTATCAGTGCACATTACACGTAGAGATTTTTTGAAGCCGTAAGAGGAAGCTATCTGCAATTCATCATCAAACATGCATTGTTCCCTCTCGGAACCACGAGACTTCTAGTGAGTTGCTCCGGTTTGCGATGGGTGTGTGTCCAAACTTCCGTCAAACAGGCCAATTTTTGTACCACATCATCTTGGTGGTATGAAATTACATCAAGCAAGGTTTCATGTTCTCCTGATCATTTTTAATTTTTGGGAACAAAAATGCCACGGCACTCCATGCATGTACATGTGTCCATGCCATGAGACCAATATATTTGAAAATTGCTTCTAATTTACTACACATGGAATTAACTCGCACACAAGTACACAAACATGATTTTTCAAACCATTATGGTTAGCCGTTGCATGTACATCTAGTTCAAATTTGGATTACGATCATTAAATGGCTAGGAACTCACTTAAATGTCTTCAAAAGGTCAAATCACCCGTGAAATTTTCCAAATTTTCACATGACAGTTTGTATCAGTGCACATTACACGTCGAGAAGGCCGTAAGAGGAAGCTATCTACCGTTCGTCATCAAACATGCATTGTTCCCTCTTGGAACCATGAGCCTTCTAGTGACTTGCTCCGGTTTGTGAGGGGTGTGTGTCCAAACTTTTGTCAAGCAAGCCAAATTTTGTACCACATCATCTTGGTGGCATGACATTGCATCAAGCAAGGTTTCATGTTTTTGTGATCATTTTTTAATTTTTTGGAATAAAAATGCCATGGTACTCCATGCATGTACATGTGTCCATGCCGTGAGACCAATATGTTTGAAATTCCTTCTAATTTACTGCTCATTGAATTAACTCGCACACAAGTACACAAATATGATTTTTCAAACCATTATGGTTAGCCGTTGCATGTCCATCTAGTTCAAATTTGAATTACGATCATTAAGTGGCTAGGAAATCACTTAAATGTTTTCAAAGGTCAAATGACCCCTCAAATTTCCTAAATTTTCACATCACAGTTTGTATCAGTGCACATTACACGTAGAAAAAAACTGAAGGCCGTAAGAGGAAGCTATCTGTCGTTCGTCATCAAGCATGCATTGTTCCCTCTCGGAACCAGGAGCCTTCTAGTGAGTTGCTCCGGTTTGTGAGTGGTGTGTGTCCAAACTTTCGTCAAATATACCAATTTTTGTACCACATCATCTCGGTGGCATGACATTACATCAAGCAAGGTTTCATGTTTTCCTGATCATTATTTCATTTTTTGGAATGAAAAAGCCATGGCACTCCATGCATGTACATTTTTCCATGCCGTGAGACCAATATGTTTGAAAATTCCTTCTAATTTACTGCACATGGAATTAACTCACACACAAGTACAAAAATATGATTTTGCAAACCGTTATGGTTAGCCATTGCATATACATCTAGTTCAAATTAGAATAAAGGTCATTAAATGGCTAGGAAATCATTTAAATATCTTCAAAAGGTCAAATGACCCCTGAAATTTTCCAAATTTTCACATGATAGTTTGTATCAGTGCACATTACACGTAGAAATTTTTTGAAGGTTGTAAGAGGAATCTATCTGCCGTTCATCATCAAACATGCATTGTTCCCTCTTGGAACCACGAGTGTTCTAGTGAGTTGCTCCGGTTTGTGAGGGGTGTGTGTCTAAACTTTCATGAAACAGGACAATTTTTGTACCACATCATCTTGGTGGCATGACATTACATCAAGCAAGGTTTCATGTTTCCCTGATCATTTTTTAATTTTTGGGAATAAAAATGCCAAGCAACTACATGCATGTACATGTGTCCATGCCGTGAGACCAATATGTTTGAAAATTCCTTCTAATTTACTACACATGGAATTAACTCGCACACAAGTACACAAATATGATTTTCCAAACCATTATGGTTTGCCGTTGCATGTACATCTAGTTCAAATTTGAATTACGGTCATTAAATGGCTAGGAAATCACTTAAATTTCTTCGAAAGGTCAATGACCCCTGAAATTTTTCAAATTTTCACATGGCAGTTAGTATCAGTGCACATTACACGTAGAAAAAATTTGAAGGCCGTAAGAGGAAGCTATCTGTCGTTCGTCATCAAACATGCATTGTTTCCTCTTGGAACCACGAGCCTTCTAGTGAGTTGCTCCGGTTTGTGAGGGGTGTGTGTCCAAACTTTCATCAAACATGAAATTTTTTGTACCACATCATCTTGGTGGTATGAAATTACATCAAGCAAGGTTTCATGTTTTCCTGATCATTTTTTAATTTTTGGGAATGAAAATGCCATGGCACTCCATGCATGTACATGTGTCCATGACGTGAGACCAATATATTTGAAAATTCCTTCTAATTTACTACACATGGAATTAACTCGCACACAAGTACACAAACATGATTTTTCAAACCATTATGGTTAGCTGTTGCATGTACATCTAGTTCAAATTTGAATTACGATCATTAAATGGCTAGGAAATTACTTAAATGTCTTCAAAAGTTCAAATGACCCTTGAAATTTTCCAAGTTTTCACATGACAGTTTGTATCAGTGCACATTACACGTAGAAAAAAATTGAAGGCCGTAAGAGGAAGCTATCTGCCGTTCGTCATCAAACATGCATTGTTTCCTCTTGGAACCATGAGCCTTCTAGTGAGTTGCTCCGGTTTGTGATGGCTATGTGTCCAAACTTTTGTCAAGCTAGCCAATTTTTGTACCACATCATTTTGGTGGCTTGACATTACATCAAGCAAGGTTTCATGTTTTTCTGATCATTTTTTAATTTTTTGGAATAAAAATGCCATGGCACTCCATGCATGTTGTCGGTGTACAAAAGTAGGGGCTCTCCCTTTGACCGCTTTACTTGTGTACGGGCAGTCAAAACCACCCGCCGCGGCCACGCATAATAGGGCAGGAAAGGGAAGCCGGAGAGAGGCCGAAGGTTCAATACAAACAAAGCAACGACAAGGACCAAGGCCACAAAGATCGGATGGACGAAGCAGGTCCTTGCCGGGGCAGTTGTCGGTGTCAGAACCGGCGGATCTCGGGTAGGGGGTCCCGATCTGTGCGTCTAGGCTGATGGTAACAGGAAGCAAGGGACACAATGTTTTACCCAGGTTTGGGCCCTCTCGATGGAGGTAAAACCCTACTTCCTACTTGATTAATATTGAAGATATGGGTAGTACAAGAGTAGATCTACCACGAGATCGTAGAGGCTAAACCCTAGAAGCTAGCCTATGATGGTATGATTGTAATTGTGATCGGCCTTCTAAGGACCAACCTCTCCGGTTTATATAGACACCAGAGAGGGCTAGGGTTTACATGGAGTCGGTTACAAGGAAGGAAATACAAATCTGGATCGCCAAACTTGCCTTCCACGCCAAGGAGAGTTCCATCCGGACACGGGACGGAGTCTTGAGTCTTGTGTCTTCACGCTTCAATAGTCCGGACGATGTATATAGTCCGGCTGTCCGGATACCCCCTAATCCAGGACTCCCTCAGTAGCCCCTGAACCAGGCTTCGATGACGATGAGTCCGGCGCGTAGTCTTGTCTTCGGCATTGCAAGGCGGTTTCCATCTCCGAATACTCCAAAGTACCTGTTACGACGAACAGTGTCCACACTCCATCAATGTTGTACTCCTCGGCTTGAGTGCCTCAATAATGACCATCTCCACGTGTCGAGCGAATGTGAGGAGCTGAGGCATTTTTTGCATTTTCCACCCTCAATCCTTCACGCTGACCGCCTATTTGAAGAGACGGGGACTCTCAGATCCAAACCTCACTCTCCCCCCTCGAGCAAGCATCCAACAGGGCGGTCCGGAAAACCATCCCAACATGGCCGGTCGTCGCAGCTCCTCTGCTCGCTCTCCTCGCCCCAAGCCGGGGGACTAGGAAGAGTGTTCAGTTCCCCATAGCCATTTGATTGAGTTACAAACCCAAGGGTTTCTCCCACCAGCGTTCATGGTCCCCGTCCGAGCCGGAATAGCCACCTATAATGGCGGGGAGCAAGCGGAGAGATCTCCCAATCCGTCTCCAGAGGACCGAATATGCCTCATCCCGCATCTGCTAAGGGGCGTCGGGTTTCCCATCCACCCGTTCCTTCGCGGGCTCCTGGAGTTCTACGGCCTCCAGTTACACAACTTTAGTCCTGCCTCTATACTACATAAGCAGGGTACATTGCCCTTTGTGAGCTATTTCTGGGCTGCGAGGCTCACTTCGGGTTATGGAAGAAGCTGTTCTGCCTTGTCCCCCGCAACCAGGGAGAATCCCTATGTCAGGTGGGCAGGGCCGAAGTATGGTGCATTGCCGAGACCGGATACCTATCCGGCACTCCTAAGAAGGCGCCAGAGAGCTGGCCTTTAGAGTGCTTTTATATTGACGATGTTCCCCTTCCGGATCCACTCCGGATAGGTCTCCCCAAGTTTAGTAACGCCCCGCCGAGGGCACGTCTAAGCTGGCGCCCCCGAGGCCCCCAAGAGGAGGATACCAGGGAAATGCATTACCTGATGAGCAGGATAAAGTTACTGGCCAAATCCGGACTGACGATAATCGAGGTTATGGCAATATGCATAATACGGGGAGTGCAACCGCTTCAATATAGGGGGAGGCCCATGTGGCACTTCAACGGGGAAGATGACGCCACCCGCTGCGGCCGTAAGGGTCCGGACTCTGCCACTTCTCTGGCAAAGATATTGTCTGACTTGTACAAAGGGGAAGAGGAAGAATTCCTTCGCATCAAACCGCGAGACGGATTCTCCATGCACAACCCCCCAAACTGGGTAAGTCGTCGTTCCTTTCCCAGCTCCACTCATCGCGGCGTTCTCCGCTAAGATTATCTACTTTGACATTTCCGAGCAGGAACTGAGGAGGGCCGTAGAAGGAATCTCTAGCCCCTCCCCGCAGCCAGAGGACCCCGGAAGGGCCCTAGATCCAGGACTCGAAGAGGATCCGGATATTACCGTAGATCTTGTCAACAGGATATTTTATCAAGCGAGCTGTGATGGCGCCTCAGTGGCCATTATTGCCGACTACCCCGGACTGCTACCTACGTCGCGTGTAAGCCAAACTGAAAAACCCCATCCTCCGAAGAAGACCCCTTTAGATGTCATGCCTTTCCCTTGAAGTGTTGTGTTTTATTTTTTGCAGAGACGACGGTCGGAGCACCGGCCGAGCCCTTAGGGACTCGTCGACCACGGGCGTCTGGATCAGGCAGGCTCAAGAGGAAGGCGGTAAGGGTCGACACGCCGCTATAGAGGTAAGGAAAAAACCTGTCCTGCGATTATGGTATTTGGTGTATAACAGCGCCCTTCGCGCCATTGCAGGAAAAGGAATAGCCGGACTATATCCGGGGATCCTGCCAATCACGCCTCCACCAGCCGGATTCTAGAACCGGCTTCGAGAGCAGAGGCAGACGCGGGGCCGATGCCGCATAGTTCTCCGACAGAGTACGCAGATATGCTCTCGGCCACGAACTCCTAAGTAGAGAGCGCCATGAATCATCGGCGCCGACGGGCCGTGCTTCGGAACAACATCTTTTCCGAAGAGGCGTTTAATGCCTTCAATTCGGGAGACGCGTATATCCGAGCTGCTCAAGGCGGGCTTGCCCGAGCGATGGACCAGTATACCAATGATATACGGGTAAGAAATTTTTGATAAGCATGTATAGCAGTAGCCCCTGAGACTTGAAACGGTTGGAACAACTGTTTTAAGGATCAATTTTTGCATAGGTCCTTGTAGATAAGAATGAGCAACTGTCTCGGGAGCTGGAGGAGTGCAAGGCCGAGTTGCGGGCCACAATTTCCAAGTTAGAGGAATCCCAAAGATCCTCATCTGGTAACATTTGTCTCAACTGTACAAATATGCACCAGTTAGTAAATGGCTGATATGATAAGTCTAATAGGAAATTCTGCAGACAATCCCGGGGTGAATTCGGAGGGCGTAAGAGATGATGAGTCACATCTCAAAAGGCAGCTGAAGGCTGGCGAGCGCATTCTTATGCAAGTTAGGCAGGAGAAGAACAATCTTCAAGATGCCAAAGTCCAGCTGGACGTGGAGTTAAAAGACGTTCGCGCTCAGCTGGCGGACTCCGTGAAGGAGACCAAAAGGCTTCAACGCGGCATCTATGGTAAGTGCCAAGACGAACTGTGGTTAGTTCGGCGCAGAAGCATATTGAAAGGATTTTTCTTGTAGGAATGTTAACTCGTCGCCCCGAGGAGGAGATGCCCTCATCTGTAGGCGATTTACTAGAAGACCTCTCACAAATGCACGAGCGAGCTCGGCAAGTGATGCAGGGCGTTGCCCAGGCCTTCTTGCCATCAAGCTTACTGCCGAATGGCATGGGGGAGCTTGTGGATATGCTTCAAGGAGCACGACGGCGCTTTCGATTGTGGAAGGTTTTCAGCCTCCCGGCAAGGTGCAAGAGAAGCCTGGGCAATGGTGAAGACGTGCTACACCAAGCTGGACCCGAACCATATGGCCGAAGTCGGACCGGCGGGGCCAGATGGGCATGAAATTCCCATGAGTTTGGTATATGACCAGGTAGCATTAGCCGCAAAGTATTCTCAACAGGATTGTAAGCTAGATAGCGTATTGGATGGTATAGAGGAGGAATATAGTCAGTCCAAGTGACTGTGTGATTCAATGGACAAAACTAGTCCCTAGCCGGATTAAAATCATTTGTCATGGTGGACCTTTTCGCTTCAGCCCCTGGATCCTATAGTCCGGGGTGTGTCCGAATACCCACTCAGTTATACAGAACCGGGGTATGCGTGGACACCAGGCGTAGGGGTCATAAGTGCTTGAACAAACAAGTACCCAACTAGTTATGTTATATTACATGGATAGTAAGAAACATCTTCCAGGGAGAATAGTTCCGTTAGGGGTTCCTTTCCCTGGGTACGTATGCGACGATGCACATGTCAGGACTGCGAACAAGGGCGCAGGATAAGAAACTTCTGGGGATTGATATTGTAATAAACGAGTACATCTTTTGTTCACCGACCGAATATTCTCTTAAGGACGCTAGCTTTCGGCTTCACCCAGTCTGAGGTACACATCCGGCTGAACTGGCAGTAACAATCGCAGAGTTGCTCCCCTTATGCCCTAGCCGAATTAATGGGAACATAGGCCATAAACACAAGAGCCAGGCAACCCAGCTTGGCCATATCTTAAGTCATATCGATGCATATAATGGTGAAGAAAAGGCACATATGGAAAAAGAACGCATATGTGATGGGCAAGAAGCCATTTAAAGTAATTATGTTTAGCTTCCGAATAGGAAGCCCCCAGGTATTTCTTACACACATAGTACGGCTGGAGTGATCTGGGCGTCCATACTGTATTGAATACTTTGTGTGAAGAGGAAAAAAGGTCGAGAAGGGAAAATGGATGGAGCATAATTAAAAAGGAGGGGTAAGCAGACAAACACTGAGTTCGGCATTAAGCGTAGAATCTCCGGAGTCTGGCCGCGTTCCATGGGTTCGGCTCGAGTCTATTATCGGATGCATTATGTAAGCGGTACGCTCCTCCGGTGAGAACTTTGTCGATGATGAAGGGACCTTCCCACTTTGGTTTGAGCTTGTCCTTCTTCTTCTCCGGTAGGCATAGAACGAGCTCACCAATATTGTAGGTTTTGGCCCGCACTTCTCTGTTTGATATCGTCGAGCCTGCTGCTGATAGAATGTGGAGCAGGCTTTTGCAACGTCGCGCTCCTCCTCGAGGGCATCCAAGTTATCCTGCCGATCTAACTCGGCTTCCTTCTCTTCGTACATGCGTACGCGTGGCGAATCATGCATTATGTTGCAGGGTAGTACTGCTTCCGCGCCGTATACCATAAAAATGGTGTATATCCGGTGGTGCGATTTAGTGTGGTCTGCAGCCCCCAGAGTACGGAGTCAAGCTCTTCGACCCAGTGCGTATCCGACTCTGTCAAGGATCGCACTAGTCTGGGTTTGATGCCGCTCATGATGAGACCATTTGCCCGTTCTACCTGGCCGTTTGTTTGGGGATGGTAGACGGAAGTGTAATCAAGCTTAATGCCCATTTTTCCGCACCAAGCTTTCACTTCGTCGGCTCTGAACTTTGAGCCATTATCAGTGATGATGCTGTGGGGGACACCGTATCGGTGTACGACCCCGGATATGAAGTCTATTACTGGTCCGGATTCGGCCGTTTTGACTAGTTTGGCTTCTATCCATTTGGTGAACTTGTCCACCATGACCAATAAGTATTTTTTTCTTATGGCTTCCCCCTTTAAGAGGTCCAACCATATCCATCCCCCAGACCACGAAGGGCCAAGTTATGGGGATTGTTTGGAGAGCGGTAGGGGGTATATGACTCTGATTGGCATAGAGCTGGCAACTGACGCAATGTTGGACAAGGTCATGTGCGTCTGCTCGGGCCGTCGGCCAATAGAAACCTGTACGGAATGCCTTGCTGACTAGTGCTCGAGCCGCGGCGTGGTGCCTGCTGCTACGTCTCGAGCTTGCGTTGGTTTTCCCCGAAGAGGAGAGGATGATGCAGCACAGTAGCGTATGTATTTCCCTCAGTTTTTGGGAACCAAGGTATCAATCCAGTAGGAGGTCACGCGCAAGTCCCTCGTACCTGCACAAAACGATAGCTACTCACAACCAACACGATTAGGGGTTGTCAATCCCTAAACGGTCACTTACGAGAGTGAGATCTGATAGAGATAATATTTTTGGTATTTTTGGTATAAAGATGCAAAGTAAAAAGTAAAAGAAAAGCAAGTAAATAAAGTGATGGAGATTGATATGATGAGAATAGACCCGGGGCCCATAGGTTTCACTAGTGGCTTCTCTCAAGAGCATAAGTATTCTACGGTGGGTGAACAAATTACTGTTGAGAAATTGATAGAATTGAGCATAGTTATGAGGTTATCTAGGTATGATCATGTATATAGGCATCACGTCTGTGACAAGTAGATCGAAATGATTTTGCATCTACTACTATTACTCCACTCATCGACCGCTATCCAGCATGCATCTAGAGTATTAAGTTAAAAACAGAGTAACGCCTTAAGCAAGATGACATGATGTAGAGGAATAAATTCATGCAATATGATAAATACCCCATCTTGTTATCCTCGATGGCAACAATACAATACGTGCCTTGCAACTCTTTCTGTCTCTGAGTAAGGACACCGCAAGATTGAACCCAAAGCCATGCACTTCTCCCATTGCAAGAACTACCAATCTAGTTGGCCAAACCAAACGGATAATTCGAAGAGATTTGCAAATATAACTCAATCATACATAAAAGAATTCTGAGAAGATTCAAATATTATTCATAGATAAGCTGGATCATAAACCCACAATTCATCGGTCTCAACAAACACACCGCAAAAAGAAGATTACATCGAATAGATCTCCACGAGAGAGGGGGAGAACATTGTATTGAGATCCAAAAAGAGAGGAGAAGCCATCTAGCTACTAGCTATGGACCCGAAGGTCTGAAGTAAACTACTCACACTTCATCGGAGGGGCTATGGTGATGATGTAGAAGCCCACAATGGTGGATGCCCCCTCCAGCGGAGCTCCAGAACAGGCCCCAAGATGGGATCTCGTGGATACAGAAGGTTGCGGCGGTGGAATTAGGTTTTTGGCTCCTTTTCTGATCGTTCGGGGGTACGTAGGTATATATAGGAGGAAGGAGTACGTCGGTGGAGCTCCGAGGGGCCCACGAGGTAGGGGGCACGCCTAGGGGGCGCGCCCTCCACCCTCGTGACCTCCTCGGAAGCTTCTTGGAGTAGGGT
Organism: Triticum aestivum; assembly: GCF_018294505.1. NCBI lineage: Eukaryota > Viridiplantae > Streptophyta > Magnoliopsida > Poales > Poaceae > Triticum > Triticum aestivum. The sequence continues at coordinate 353,094,030 of NC_057801.1, forward strand.
CCAAGTCTCCTGGATCACGTTCGGTTGGAAAATCACGATACCGAAGGTTTCATTCCGTTTGGACTCCGTTTGATATTCTGTTTCTTCGAAATACTGAAATAGGCAAAAAACAGCAATTTTGGGCTGGGACTCCGGTTAATAGGTTAGTCCCAAAAATAATATAAAAGTGGAAAATAAAGCCCATTATAGTCCAAAACAATAGATAAAGTAGCATGGAGCAATCAAAAATTATAGATACGTTAGAGACGTATCAGGCATCCCCAAGCTTAATTCCTACTCGTCCTCGAGTAGGTAAATGATAAAAAAAGAATTTTTGATGCGGAGTGATACTTTGGCATAATTTCAATGTAAATCTTCTTAATCATGGTATGAATATTCAGATCCGAAAGATTGAAGACAAAAGTTCATATTGACATAAAAATAATAATACTTCAAGCATACTAACAAAGCAATTAGTTCTTCTCAAAATAACATGGCCAAAGAAAGTTATCCCTACAAAATCATATAGTCTGGCTATGCTCCATCTTCCCCACACAAAGTATTTAAATCATGCACAACCCCGATGACAAGCCAAGCAATTGTTTCATACTTTAACATTTTCAAAACTTTTTCAATCTTCACGCAATACATGAGCGTGAGCCATGGATATAGCACTATATGTGGAATAGAATGGTGGTTCTGGAGAAGACAAAAAGAGGGAAGATAGTATCACATCAACTAGGCATATCAACGGGCTATGGAGATGCCCATCAATAGATATAAATGTGAGTGAGTAGGGATTGCCATGCAACGGATGCACTAGAGCTATAAGTATATGAAAGCTCAACAAAAGAAAGTAAGTGGGTGTGCATCCAACTCGCTTGCTCACGAAGACCTAGGGCATTTTGAGGAAGCCCGTCATTGGAATATACAAGCCAAGTTCTATAATCAAAAATTCCCACTAGTATATGAAAGTGACGAAATGAGAGACTCTCTATCATGAAGATCATGGTGCTACTTTGAAGCACAAGTGTGGTAAAAGGATAGTAGCATTGTCCCTTCTCTCTTTTTCTCTCATTTTTTTATTTGGGCCTTTTCTCTTTTTTTTTATGGCCTCTTTTTTTTCGTCCGGAGTCTCATCCCGACTTGTGGGGGAATCATAGACTCCATCATCCTTTCCTCACTTGGGACAATGCTCTAATAATGATGATCATCACACTTTTATTTTTCTTACAACTCAACAATTACAACTCGATACTTAGAACAAAAATATGACTCTATATGAATGCCTCCGGCGGTGTACCGGGATATGCAATGAATCATGAGTGACATGTATGAAAGAATTATGAATGGTGGCTTTGCCACAAATACAATGCCAACTACATGATCATGCTAGCAATATGACAATGATGGAGCGTGTCATAATAAACGGAACGGTGGAAAGTTGCATGGAAATATATCTCGGAATGGCTATGGAAATGCCATGATAGGTAGGTATGGTGGCTGTTTTGAGGAAGGTTTATGGTGGGTGTATGATACTGGCGAAAGGTGCGTGGTATTAGAGAGGCTAGCAATGGTGGAAGGATGGGGAAAAGTGCGTATAATCCATGGACTCAACATTAGTCATAAAGAACTCATATACTTATTGCAAAAATCTAGAAGTTATCAAAGCAAAGTATTACGCGCATGCTCCTAGGGGGATAGATTGGTAGGAAAAGACCATCGCTCGTCCCCGACCGCCACTCATAAGGAAGACAATCAATAAATAAGTCATGCTCCGAGTTCATCACATAACGGTTCACCATACGTGCATGCTACGGGAATCACAAACTTCAACACAAGTATTCTTTAAATTCACAACTACTCAGCTAGCATGACTCTAATATTATCACCTTCATATCTCAAAACAATTATCAAGCATCAAACTTATCTTAGTATTCAACGCACTCAAAAGAAAGTTTCACATATCTTGAATACCAAGTATTTTAACATTAAGCAAATTACCATGATATTAATGACTCTCAAAATAATCTAAGTGAAGCATGGGAGATCAAGTTTCTTTAAAACAAATCCACCATCGTGCTCTAAAAGATATACGTGAAGCACTAGATCAACAATTATCACGCTCAAAAGATATAAGTGAAGCACCATGAACAAACTATCAAGCTCAAAAGATATAAGTGAAGCACATAGAGTATTCTATAAAATTTCAATTCATGTATGGCTCTCTCAAAAGGTGTGTACAGCAAGGATGATTGTGGTAAACTAACAAGCAAAGACGCAAATAATACAAGACGCTTCAAGCAAAACACATATCATGTTGGTGAATAAAAATATAGCTCCAAGTAAATTACCGATGGAAGTGGGCGAAAGAGGGGATGCCTTCCAGGGCATCCCCAAGCTTTGACTTTTTGGTGTCCTTAGATTAACTTGGGGGTGCCATGGGCATCCCGAAGCTTAGGCTCTTGCCACTCCTTGTTCCATAATCCATCAAAAGAATTCACCCAAAACTTGAAAACTTCACAACTCAAAAGTCAACAGAAATCTTGTGAGCTCCGTTAGAGAAAGAAAACAAAAGACTACTTCAAGGTACTGTAACGAACTCATTCTTTATTTATATTGGTGTTAAACCTACTGTATTCCAACTTCTCTATGGTTTATAAACTATTTTACTAGCCAAAAACAGAACAGTCCGTAGTAATCTGTAACTAACGCAAACTTCTGAAACTCTAAAAATTCTACCAAAATAGGAAGTCCTGGAAATTTTGTTTATTGATCAGCAGAAAAAAGAATCAACGCAAAATCTCGTTCCTGTAATTTATCATAACCAAATGCATACGTGCAAAGTTTCTGTTTTTCAGCAGAATCAAATCAACTATCATCGTAGGTTATCCTATAGGTTCTACTTGGCACAAACACTAATTAAAACATAAAACCATATCCAAACAGAAGGTAGATGTATTATTTATTCCTAAATAGAAGAAAAAACAAAAAACACAAAATAAAATTGGGTTGCCTCCCAACAAGCGCTATCGTTTAACGCCCCTAGCTAGGCATTGATAATTTTAATGATGCTCACTAGAAAGACAAGAATTGAGGCGCAAAGAGAGCATCATGAAACACGTGACAAACACATCTAAGTCTAACATAATTCCTATGCATAGGCATATTATAAGCAAACAAATTTGCAAGGCAAACAAAAACTAGCATATGCAAGGAATAAGAAAGAGACGATAGCAATCTCAACATGACGAGAGGTAATTTAGCAACATGAAAATTTCTACAACCATATTTTCCTCTCTCATAATAATTACATGTAGGATCATAAGCAAATTAAATAAAATAGCTATCACATAACATATTCTCAACACGATCCACATGTATGCAAAGTTGACACTCTTCCAAGATAGTGGGATTAACATTAACTAAAGTCATGACCTCTCCAAACCCACTTTTATCAAAAAAACCATAAGATTGAACATTCTCCAAATATGTGGGATCTAAAGTTGACACTCTTCCAAACCCACTTTCAATAGAATTGCAAACACTATTATCAATCCCATATTAATCATGGGGGTTAAATAAATTTTCAAGATCAAAAGAAGAATCACCCCAATCATGATCATTGCAACAAGTAGTAGTCATATCAAAACTAGCATCCCCAAGCTTAGGGTTTTGCATATCATTAACACAATTGACATCAAGAGAATTTATAGTAAAATCATTGCAATCATGCTTTTCATCAAAGGAACTATCAAGTATGGGCGCAATAGCAATGATCTCATGTTTAACATAAGGAACTATAGCAAATTCATCTTCATAAATATCGGCATCATGGCCACAAGGATAGCAAGCATCATGTTCATCAGGGGATATTTCAATCAAATCATCGGAATCATCATTATCAATAGATTCATGCATATCATTATTTCCTTCCAAAGCATCGATCATTCTCTCAATAAATTCTTTGACATTGACATTATGAGCATAATTTTCATAGCAATATTTAAGTATGTCAAAATTTTCAGATTCGTAGAGAGTAATATCATACTTTTCAATCAAAGAAGCAACTTCGTAAGCACCCTTAAAAGCAAAAAATTCTTCAATTTGTTCGATATCATAGTAACTGTAAACACCCTTTGCATAAGAAGATAAGATTTCATTTTCATTAAACTCACATAGGTAAGGAAGGTGTTTTTTAGGGTTCTTAGAGCAACAAGTAAAATCATAAATTTCACAAAGATTCCAAGCATAACACAGCAATCTGTTTATTTGACTCCATAAGAGTCTCCCTTTTTCAGACAAACGGTGATGCACATAATGAGCATGCTCATCTAAAGATTTCCCATCAACTAGGCTAGTTGGGGTTTCAGCACGAGCGCATAAGGATCGAAGATGATCCAAGTAGAACACTTTAAGTGGATCCATATCAATAGATTCAGCGAGCGAAGATGCAAGCATATAGAAGGCACAAGGAAACACAAACTAAGATACATACGGGAAGAAGGTGAACGAAAAAGAGAGGGCGAATAAAATGGCAAGGGTGAAGTGCGGGAGAGGAAAACGAGAGGCAAATGGAAAATAATATAATGCGAGAGATAGGGATTGTGATGGGTACTTGGTATGTTGACTTTTGCGTAAGCCTCCCTGGCAACGGCGCCAGAAATCCTTCTTGCTACGTCTCGAGCTTGCGTTGGTTTTCCCCGAAGAGGAGAGGATGATGCAGCACAGTAGCATAAGTATTTCCCTCAGTTTTTGAGAACCAAGGTATGAATCCAGTAGGAGGTCACGCGCAAGTCCCTCGTACCTGCACAAAACGATAGCTACTCGTAACCAACGCGATTAGGGGTTGTCAATTCCTTCATGGTCACTTACGAGAGTGAGATCTGATAGAGATAATATTTTTGGTATTTTTGGTATAAAGATGCAAAGTAAAAAGTAAAAGCAAAGCAAGTAAATAAAGTGATGGAGATTGATATGATGAGAATAGACCCGGGGGCCATAGGTTTCACTAGTGGCTTCTCTCAACAGCATAAGTATTCTATGGTGGGTGAACAAATTACTGTTGAGCAATTGATAGAATTGAGCATAGTTATGAGGTTATCTAGGTATGATCATGTATATAGGCATCACGTCCGTGACAAGTGGATCGAAACGATTCTGCATCTACTACTATTACTCCACTCATCGACCGCTATCTAGCATGCATCTAGAGTATTAAGTTAAAAACAGAGTAACACCTTAAGCAAGATGACATGATGTAGAGGAATAAATTCATGCAATATGATAAATACCCCATCTTGTTATCCTCGATGGCAACAATACAATACGTGCCTTGCAACTCTTTCTGTCACTGAGTAAGGACACCGCAAGATTGAACCCAAAGCCATGCACTTCTCCCATTGCAAGAACTACCAATCTAGTTGGCCAAACCAAACGGATAATTCGAAGAGATTTGCAAAGATAACTCAATCATACATAAAAGAATTCAGAGAAGATTCAAATATTATTCATAGATAAGCTGGATCATAAACCCACAATTCATAGGTCTCAACAAACACACCGCAAACAGAAGATTACATCGAATAGATCTCCATGAGAGAGGGGGAGAACATTGTATTGAGATCCAAAAAGAGAGAAGAAGCCATCTAACTACTAGCTATGGACCCGAAGGTCTGAAGTAAACTACTCACACTTCATCGGAGGGGCTATGGTGATGATGTAGAAGCCCACCGTGGTGGATGCCCCCTCCGGCGGAGCTCCAGAACAGGCCCCAAGATGGGATCTCGTGGATACAGAAGGTTGCGGTGGTGGAATTAGGTTTTTGGCTCCTTTTCTGATCGTTCGGGGGTACATAGGTATATATAGGAGGAAGGAGTACGTCGGTGGAGCTCCAAGGGGCCTATGAGGTAGGGGGCGCGCCCAGGGGGGGCGCGCTCCACCGTCGTGACCTCCTCGGAATCTTCTTGGAGTAGGGTCCAAGTCTCCTGGATCACGTTCGGTTGGAAAATCATGATCCCAAAGGTTTCATTCCGTTTGGACTCCGTTTGATATTCTGTTTCTTCGAAATACTGAAATAGGCAAAAAACAGCAATTCTGGGCTGGGCCTCCGGTTAATAGGTTAGTCCCAAAAATAATATAAAAGTGGAAAATAAAGCCCATTATAGTCAAAAACAATAGATAAAGTAGCATGGAGCAATCAAAAATTATAGATACGTTGGAGACGTATCACCCGCCCAATCCGGCATGGATTTCAGCCAAGAGCTGCCGCCCTTCCTCTTCAGAGATGCATCTTTGGAGTACTCCGGTAGCACTTTTCTTGTGGAGTTCCCCTTCGTAGACATTGTAAGCTTTAGAGCGCCGGACGATGCCGCGTGCTTCATTGTGGTCTTCGGGGAGCTCCTGCCTATTTAGGTAGGCCAAGAAAGGCTTAGTCCACGGGGCGATTACAACCATGATTTCGTGGGCCGAGGATGTCATTACGGTGGTAGAACCTTCGATTATGTCTGATAGTTCGAAATCTGGGGGTGTGTTCGGATCCATGCTAGTATTGCCGGACTCCCCTTCCCATACTACGGAGGGCTTCAACAGCCTTTCCAGGAATATATTAGGTGGGACAAGGTCGTGTTTAGCGCCGATGCGGGCGAGGACGTCTGCCGCTTGATTGTTTTCTCGAGCCCCATGGTGGAATTCGAGCCCCTCGAACCGAGCTGACATTTTGAGGACGAGATTACGGTAGGCCGCCATTTTCGGGTCCTTGGCATCATAGTCCCCATTTATTTGTGGTATTGCGAGGTTTGAATCCCCACGCAGTTCTAGGCGTTGAATGCCCATAGAGACTGCCATCCGAAGACCGTGCAACAGAGCCTCATATCCGGTTGCATTTTTGGAGTCTGTGTATAATATTTGGAGGACGTACTGGACCGTGTCTCCGGTGGGAGACGTCAGGACTACACATGCTCCCAATTCGGCCAGCATTTTAGAGCCGTCGAAGTGCATGATCCGGTTTGAGAATGCGCCGTACTCTTTAGGGAGTTCGGCTTTTGTCCATTCGGCGACAAAGTCAGCCAATACTTGCGATTTAATGGCCCACCGTGGTTTGTATGTTATGTCGAACGGAAGGAGCTTGATGGCCCATTTGGCAATCCGGCCCGTAGCGTCGCGGTTGTTTATTATGTCATTGAGTGGTACTTCGGAGGCCACCGTAATCGAAGACTCTTGAAAGTAGTGTCGCAGCTTCCGGGGTGCCATGAAGACCGCGTATGCTATTTTTTGATAGTGTGGGTATCGGGATTTTCATGGGGTTAGGACCGTGGATACGTAATAAACCAGCTTCTGGAGCGGGAATTTGTATCTGTCAGCCCCTCGTTCCACGACGAGCACTGTGCTTACAACTTGATGTGTTGCAGCTATGTACAGCAGCATAGGTTCGCCAATATTTGGCGCTGTTAGTACTGGATTACTGGCCAATAAGGTCTTTATTTCATCCAGTCTGGCCGCGGCTGCATCTGTCCACACGAAGTGTTCGGTGCGCCGAAGAAGGCGGTAAAGAGGTAATGCCTTTTCTCCTAACCTGGAGATAAAGCGGCTTAGAGCAGCCACGCATCCGGCTAGTTTCTGGTTGTGCTTGAGGTTTGTTGGTACAACCAACTGTGACAGAGCCCGGATCTTTGCCGCATTCGCTTCAATTGCTCTATTGGAAACAATGAAGCCGAGTAGTTTCCCCGAGGGGACGCCGAAAACGCATTTTTCCGGGTTCAGCTTGATGTCGTATGTCCGTAGGTTGTCAAATGTAAGCCTCAAGTCGTCTATTAGGGTTTCGACGTGTCTTGTTTTTATGACCACATCATCCACATATGCCTCCACTATTTTGCCAATTTCCTTTTCCAAGCATGTTTGAATCATGCGTTGGTAGGTTGCTCCGGCGTTCTTAAGCCCGAAAGGCATAGTGTTGAAGCAAAAAGGGCCATATGGCGTTATGAAAGCTGTTGCAGCTTGATCGGACTCTGCCATCTTTATTTGATGGTATCGAGAGTATGCGTCGAGGAAACACAGCGAATCGTGTCCTGCTATGGCATTGATGATTTGATCGATGCGAGGGAGGGGAAAGGGATCCTTGGGACAAGCCTTGTTGAGGTCTTTAAAGTGGACACACATGCGCCAGGATTTGTCCTTCTTTGGTACCATTACTAGATTTGCCAGCCAATCCGGATGCTTGATATCTCTGATGAATCCGGCCTCGAGTAGTTTGGCTAGCTCTTCCCCCATGGATTGCCTTTTGGGCTCTGAAAACCGTCTAAGAGTCTGCTTGACCGGTTTTTATCCTTTTAGTATATTGAGGCTGTGTTCGGCCAATCTGCGTGGGATGCCCGGCATTCCGATGGGTGCCAGGCGAAAATGTCCCAATTCTCGCGTAAGAAATCTCGCAGTGTGGCGTCCATCACGGGGCTCAACTGTGTCCCGATGGAAGCTGTCTTCGTGGGGTCCGTTGGATGGACTTGGAATTTGACTATCTCGTCTGCGGGTTTAAATGAGGTGGACTTGGGTCGTTTGTCGAGTATCACGTCGTCCCTGTCCATGGTGGCCCACAGTGTTGTTAACTCTTCGGCTGCTAGGGCTTCGGATAATGCTTCCAGGGCTAGTGATGCGGTTTTGTTTTCGGCGTGAAGTGCGACATCCGGATCACTGGCTAGAGTGATGATTCCATTGGGTCCGGGCATTTTAAGATTCATGTACCCGTAATGGGGTACAACTTGAAAGCTTGTAAACGCGTCCCACCCTAGAAGGGCGTGGTATCCGCTGTTAAAAGGAGCCACTTGGAATGTGATTTCTTTGGACCTATAATTTTCTGGGGTGCCGAATACCACATAGAGTGTGATTTTTCCCGCACACCACGCTTCCAGAGTAGGGATAATTCCCCTGAAGGTTGTGCCACTCTGTTCAATACGGCTTTTGTCAATTTCCATCTTGTTGAGTGTTTCTTCATAGATCAAGTTTAATCCACTTCCGCCGTTGATGAGTACTTTAGAGAGCCGAAAGCCGTCCACGATTGGGCTGAGGACCAGAGCGGCCGGTGCCCGGACAGTCTGGAATCAAGGTTCGTCACTGGCATTGAAAGTTATAGAAGTGTCGTTCCAGGGGTTTATTTTGGCCACATGGCAAATTTCAGCGGAGCTTCGATGAGCTCGCTTGCGCCTATTGTTTGAGGCAAAAGTCTCGAAGACCGTTAGTACTGTATTGTGTTTGTTGGCGGGATGTTGTTCTGCTTTATGGCTTGAAAGAAGATCCTTGCCGCTTTTTACAACCTGCCGGAGTATCCAACATGCCCTAAGGCTATGAGTTGGTGTTGTGTCCGGAGTGCTGTGGAGTCTACATGGCCCATCGAGCCATCCTTCCAATACGGTTCCCCGCCCTGGGGTGGGCTTTGGTTTCTTCGGGACTGGATCGGCCGACTTACAAGAGTTCGCCCGTTTAGCTCGGACAAAGGTTTTGGTGAGAGCCGAACTATCCCAGAATTCGGTTTGGGTTTTCCAGATGCTTTCCATCGCACAGTACTTCTGTGCTATGGTTGCCAAGTCCGCGAAGTGTACTATGTCACGGCGACCTATAGCATTAAGGATTCATTTGTTCGTGCAGTTTTTGCAGAAAAGTGAGACCACGTCCTCCTCGCGGCAGTCCTTGACCTTGTTTAGAGCAAGGAGGAATCTAGCCCAGTAACGATGCACTGTCTCCTAGGGCTCTTGCCTGATATGAGAGAGACAGTTTAAGTCTGTGTGGGCGGGAATAGCTGAATCCGAATTCGGATCCGATCTAGCACCCAGGGGCATGGGAGTTTCCGAGCTTGACACCTCGGGATCCAGGGGGCCGCCCAATTTCTCCGGCCCAATGCTCGATTCTAAGTCCAGGACTCGGATCATGTCTTCCCTTGAGCGGGTGTCCGGCTCAGGGAGCTCGGTGATCCGGACATAATTCGTCCTCAAAATAGAGGGATAATCCTTGTGTGGTTCCTCCACTACCGCTATTTCATGGGTGGCCGGCGGGGATTTAATGTCCCTTTGGTCGGGTTTGAGCCTGACCCGGTCATAGTCCGTAGCGACTCCCAAAGTGGCGATGCGATCCAAGAGCTCGTTAAGATAAGAGAGCTCTATCGGATCCATCTGTTCGGCGAGTTCCGAATTGATGCGAAGGCTATGCGTGATGACCCAAGAGGCCATCGTCAGCGCGACAGCCGATGTGGCGGTCATGACAAAGCCGCCTAGTCGGAGAGTTTGGCCTACAGCCAGAGCTCCCCCGGAGGTAACGTTGTCCCTGACAACGAGACGAGCCATCGAGCCTCGTAGCGACGCACAGAGGAACTCTCAATGAAAGCACCAATGTCGGTGTCAAAACCGGCGGATCTCGGGTAGGGGGTCCCGATCTGTGCATCTAGGCTGATGGTAACAGGAAGCAAGGGACACAATGTTTTACCTAGGTTCGGGCCCTCTCGATGGAGGTAAAACCCTACTTCCTGCTTGATTAATATTGAAGATATGGGTAGTACAAGAGTAGATCTACCACGAGATCGTAGAGGCTAAACCCTAGAAGCTAGCCTATGATGGTATGATTATAATTGTGATCGGCCTTCTAAGGACCAACCTCTCCGGTTTATATAGACACCAGAGAGGGCTAGGGTTTACATGGAGTCGGTTACAAGGAAGGAAATACAACATCCGGATCGCCAAGCTTGCCTTCCACGCCAAGGAGAGTTCCATCCGGACACGGGACGGAGTCTTGAGTTTTGTATCTTCACGCTTCAATAGTCCGGACGATGTATATAGTCTGGCTGTTCGGATACCCCCTAATCCAGGACTCCCTCAGCAGTCTCAGCGGCCCCGGCAAGACCCTTGCCGGGGCAGCTCGCCCACACCAGCTGAGTGAGCCACCTTTGAGTCCACCATCTCTAAACAAACGCATTGGGACAAGGCTCGGGAGACACCTCTGTGGAGGCATGCAGATCTTTGTGAAGACAAAGAATAGTCAAGATCAAATGTGGATAGGAAGGCAACCATCCTCACCGAAGAAACCCACAAGACCCCCGGCATGATCTTTGCCGGGGACGCCTGCGCGCCACAGCAAGACCCTTGCCCGGCCACCCGGCAAGACCCTTGCAGGGCCACCCAGCAAGGCCCTCGCCAAGCGCGCCAGTAGGGCCACTAACAGGCCCACGCCATCCAAGTCTCCGCCGCCATTCGCATGCAGCTGTCGACCCAACCAGCTGGGCAGGCACCTGTGTGGCGACATGCATCCCTTCGTGGAGGCTCCACCACCGTGCCACCTCAGCTGCCTGCCTGCCTACATGGCACCGCATGCATCGCTGGCCAGGGCGCGTGTCAAAGCAAGGAGGAAGCGGTAACGGACGGGACGGGCCTCGCTCCCGCCCCCGATAAAGTGAGGGACACCTAAGCCACGCATTAAATGCACTTTGTCCTGTAATGCCAGCGATAAGCTCATAGCGCTGTAGTGCTTTCCACCTCCTGTGTGCCACTGTGGCAGCCCCTTTCGCCTATAAAAGGAGGCTCATGGTGCACTGGAGAAGGATTTGGCACTTTCGAACCTAGCAGCACCCAGAGCTAGTTCAAGAGCTCAAGAACACTAAATACATTCACCAAAGCAGGATCGTATGGTTTTACGCATCTTTGCGGCCCGAACCTGGGTAAATCCCCTTTTGTGCTGCCTACTAGTCCGGCTCTTCTCACGATCCCCGCGCCCCGCAACCGTAGTAGGGATTCCAGTGATCCCATAGGTGTCGTTTTCCACCGACATCTTTGGCGCGCCAGGTAGGGGAGCGCAATTGTGAGAATCTGGTCTAGCAGTTGACCTAGTTGTTCTTCATCGCCATGGCTCCTAAGAAGAAGACAACCACGGCGATCGGTTCATCCGGGACCGGGTTGGCACCGGTGCGGACCGGTAGCGGGCCAGTCACGGAGAGAACCCGTGGCGCGGCCCACGAACATCCACATCACCCTAATGGTCCAGCCCTGGCGAGTGGCGCCGTTCGCGCGCCAGGCGATGAGCGACTAGTCGCGAGCTCCAGAGGTGGAGTCGGGCCCCCCGCAGGCGGCGCGGGGCCCTCCAGGGGCGCCGCCGTCCCGCCAAATGGTGGCACGGCGATCTCCAAGACACCAACACCGGCGCCCCGGCGTGCTCTTCCCAGATTGTGCATGATGGGCAGCATCACCCTGTCGGTGACTCCGTGTGCCGCCCTGGGAAGAGTCCCGTGCGCCCATCACATGATGAAGAGGGCCAGCATGCACGCCGAGGTGCTAATGGAGGTGGCGAACGGTTGCGGGGCCGTGACGCAGCTCCTTCTAGCGTGGTTAGAAGTCGAGGCGCATCGCGGTCCACCCAGCTTTCACCGCCACCCATGTCAGCGGAGGCCCTAGCACGCGCGCAGCTGCTCCTCGATTTTCCTCCCGCTGCGGAGAAGCTCGAGGAATGGAGGGCCACCGTCCGGAGCCTCGTCGGCATCGCCAACAATGATGAGTTGCGGCCGGCGGGACCTGTAGGCCGTCGCTCCGCCGGGCCACCGCATGCCAGCGGAGGCCGTGTCCGAGGCGACGTGGCCACGGTGTACTCCCCACCTCCATTCCGGCCACCCCGGGCGTCGGTCCATCGCGATGATGCTCGAGATGATATCTTCATCGCTTCGTCCGACCCACGAACCAACCGCGATCAGCGTCAAGTCCTTTGGGAGCAGGCTCAGGAGGACGCTCGAACTACGATCGAGCGCCAACGGGACGCGCGTGACCAGTCGGACAGGCGGGCAGCGCCTGCTATAGACCACCCAGCGCTAGGAGGCTACGGTGACCTACCTATGAGGTGGGTTGTCCGGCCTTCACCCGTGAGCTGCGGCAGTTCCAGTGGCCCTCCCACCGTACGTTCAAGCCCGATGTTGGCGAGAAGTACAATGGCAAGACCCACCCGTCAGAGTTCCTCAGCATCTACACCACCGCGATGCAGGCTGCTGGGGCCCGTGACGATAAGGTGCTTGCCAACTACTTCCCGTTGGCACTCAAGCCTAATGTTATGTCATGGTTGATGCACTTGCTGGTGGATTCCATCTCTTCTTGGGTGGATTTGTGTCATGAGTTTGTTGGCGCCTTTACCGGAGGTCACCAAGCTCTTGGCCAGGCGAGTGATTTACACATCATCCCCCAGAAGGAAGGAGAAAACTTGCGCAAGTACATCCAAAGGTTCAGCCGAGTGTAGTACAACATCCCCGATGTTCATCCCGCCGCCGTGATCAGTGCGTTCCACCAGAATGTGCGCAACCGCAAGATGCGTGAAGAGCTGGCGATGAACTAGGTCAAGGATGTGGGCGAGCTCTATGTACTAGTTGATCGATGCGCTCGCACTGAAGAGGGAAGGAAGTACCCCGGCGAAGATGCCGGCACGGAAACCGACTCCACTGGCGACACCGCCACCCCAGCGAAGAAGGGCTGACGCCGTAACAGGAAGTGCAAGGGCAAGGCCATGCTTGCCGTTGAGGGATCTGACGGCACCGACGCCACCAAGAAGACCAAGGCGAGCGACCCCGGCAAGGAGGTTGTCGGGTGTGTCGCTTGCCGGGCCTTGGCGGCTGCCGACAAGCCAGGAGGCTCCGACAAGTAGTATTGCAAGATCCACTGCACCAAGGGCCATGACCTCCAAAACTGCCGGCAGGTAGAGCTGCTCGTAGAGAAGCAGAAAGCCGAGTATGAGCGGCGAGACAAGGAGAAAGGCCCAGATGGTGCCGAGGGATCCGGCAAGAAACGTGGCGGCCAAGGAAGCCGCCGCGGCAAGGATAATCAGCAGGAGAGGCCCGCCCGGGGCCGCGACAAGAAGCAGGAAGACAATGATCATGATGAGGACAACGAGTCCGACAACCATGAGTTTCAGAAAGCCACAGAGGCCATGTGCGTCGATGGTGGTGCCTCGCTGCATACATCCCACCGCCAACTCAAGCAGTGGGCGCGTGAGATCACGGTGGTGGAGCCATCGTTCGACGCATGGAAGCCCCTGAAATGGTCCAGCACGCCCATCATCTTCGACACCGAGGCCCACCCTGACCGCACTACTCGGTCGGGTGCTTGCCATTGTTGGTCTCACCAACAATCCGCAACCTCAAGGTGACAAAGATGTTGGTTGACGGCGGGGCCAGCTTGAACTTGATCTCGCCTGTTGTGGTCAAAGGCTGCAGATCCCCGATGGAGACCTCGAGGAGACGGGCACGTTCCAAGGGGTTAACCCGGGGAGGAGCCAGCCAAAGGGAAAGGTCACGCTGTCCGTGACATTCGGAGGTGAGCTAAACCACATGACGGAAAGGATTGTTTTCGATGTAGCCGAGATCCCCTTGCCTTACAACGGGATCCTCAGCCGCCCGGCACTAGCCAAGTTCATGGCGGCTTCACACTACGCCTACAACATGCTGAAGATGCCTGGGCCGATGAACATCATCACCGTCCCCTCCGACAAGAAAGATGCGTTGATCTGTGCCGACCAACTCTACCGGGAAGCAGTTGCAGCAGCTGCCGCTAAGGCACCTGCTCCTGCCGATGGAGCCCCGGGGGAAAGAAGACCGGCGAGACCCGTCGCACCCACTCCGGCAAGCTCACCTCTTCGGGGTGTTGCGCTTCCGTTGAGAACGTGCCAGAGAGCTCCGCCGGCAAGAGTAAGAAGTCCAGAGCCACACCACCAGAGACCAAGAAGGTGCCCGTCAAGGAGGATGGCACGGGGGGAGCTTTTACCATAAGCTCCACCCTCGACGGCAAATAGGAAAGCGAGCTCGTCACCTTCCTGCGGGCGAATGTCATGTTTGCATGGCAAGCCTCCGACATCCCCAGCGTTCCCATGGAGGAGATTGAGCACCACCTTGTTGTCTGTCCTCATGCGCGGCCCATCAAGCAGAAGGTCAGGAAGCAAGCTCTGGAGAGGCAGGAGTTCATCACGGAGGAAATCAGAAAGCTAGAGGTGGCAGGCTTGGTGAGAGGAGTACTCCATCCGACGTGGTTGGCCAATCCGGTAGTAGTGCGCAATGCAAATGGGAAGTGGAGGCTGTGTATTGATTACACAGATATCAATAAGGCCTGTCCAAAGGATCCCTTCCCGTTATCGCGCATCGACCAGATTGTTGACTCCACGGCTGGGTGTGACCTGTTATCATTCCTTGACGCCTACTCAGGATACTACCAGATCTTCATGACAAAAGAAGACGAGGAAAAGACAACATTCATCACAAGTGCTGGCTCAACCTTTGCGAGGGCAGTCCAAATTGGTTTTGAGCCCCAGCTACATAGAAATATGAAAGCTTACATGGATGGCATAGTGTTCAAAACCAAGGACAAAGCAACCCTTGTGCAAGATCTGGAGGAAACATTTGCAAACCTGCGCAAGATCAACCTCAAATTGAACCCTGAGAAGTGTGTCTTCGGCATCCCGTCTGGCAAGCTTCTCTGGTTCTTTGTGTCCCAGCGCGAGATTGAAGCAAACCCAGATAAGATCAAGGCCATCGAGCATATTGAGGCACCCAAACGGATCAAGGACGTGCGTTGGCTCACTGGCTGCGTTGCTGCCATGAGCTGGTTCATCTCCATGTCCGCGGAGCATGCCCTCCCTTTTTTCAAGAACTTGAAGAAGGCAGGGCTAGTGGAGTGGACCCCAGAGGCCGAGGCAGCGCTGCAGGATTTGAAGAAATACCTCTCCTCTACCCCAGTTTTGGTTGCACCCAAACCACAAGAACCGTTGCTACTTTATTTAGCGGCAAAAAATCAGGTGGTTAGCGCTGCACTGGTGGCACAGAGAGAGGTCGACGAGAAGGCAGCGACGACGGCAGAGTCAACAGACGGCAAGCCAGAATCCTGTCCGACAGGGCTCGATCCCGGCAAGACTGAGTCCCCGGCAGAGGCTGACGCCAGCGTGACGGGACCGACGCGACCGTGTGAAGAGGCGCAGAAGAAGAAAATGGTACAACACCCAGTTTACTTCATCAGCTCCCTCTTGCAGGGGGCTAGGTCGAGGTACTCAGGTGTGCAAAAGCTGCTCTTAGGCCTTCTTATGGCTTCGAGGAAGCTGCACCATTACTTCCAAGCGCACGAGATCACGGTGGTCACCCGCCTCCCATTGCAACGGATACTGCATAACCCAGATGCAACGAGGAGGATCGTGGAATGGGCCTTGGAGCTGTCAAGTTTCGGTTTGAAGTTCGAAAGTACATCGACAATTCAGGGCAGAGTTTGTTGTGGAATGGACCTCGACGCCCTACAAAGAGGTGCAGGAGACCACTCTCCCCGGCAAGGAAACGAGCTGCAACTGGATCATGTACTTTGATGGTGCCTTCTCGCTGCAAGGTACCGGTGTTGGTGTGCTGCTTCTCGCACCCACCGGAGAGCACCTCAAGTACGTCATCCAGATGCACTTCCCCCGGGAGATGTCAACCAACAACACCGCCGAGTATGATGGTTTGCTTGCCCATCTCAGGATCGCGCAAACCTTTGAGTTAAAAAGCTCATTGTCAGGGGCGACTCACAGCTCATCGTTAGGAAAATCAACAAAGATTATCAAAGCCCGCTGATGGAAGCTTATGTAGATGAGGTGAGGAAACTAGAGGAGCGCTTTGACGGTATACAAGCGGAGCATGTCCCTCGGGCGGAGAACGACATCGCCGACTACCTGTCAAAGTGCGCTGCCCTCAAGCTACCTGTGGAACTAGGTACTTTTGTGCTTAAGTTAACTCAACCATCCGTTGAGCCATCGACAGGGCAGGACAAGCGGAGGAAGCTAGGCTCCGACAAGTACTTCCCCACCGAGCTCCCTGGAGCCGCCGGCGAAGATGTTGACATGGATGCCGATCCTGCCGCGGGACAACCGACTCTGGCAGGACCTTAGGTCATGGCCGTGGAGACGGCCGCTCCCGTGGCAGAAGAGATGCCTTTGGTCCTTGTCGTCGAGCCACAGGCTCCGGCATGGGCGCAACACACCATCTGATTCCTTCAAAAAGGAGAGCTTCCTGAGGAGCAGGAGGAGGCAGAAAGAGTAGCCCGCCGGTCTGCTCTATACCAATTCGTTGATAACGTATTGTACAGAAAAAGACCGAATAGGGTGAAATTGAAGTGCATCTCCCGGGGGGAAGGACTAAAGCTGTTGGCAGAGATACATGGAGGCATATGTAGCTCCCACATAGGGTCGAGGACCCTTGCCGGCAAGGCTTTTCGGCCAGGTTTCTTCTGGCCCACCGCCCTCCAGGATGCGACGGCACTAGTAACCAAGTGTGAAGCGTACCAGTTCCATTCGAAGAAGCTTCATCAACCATCTCAAGCCCTTTAAACTATCCCTCTCTCCTGGCCCTTATCGGTCTGGGGGCTCGACATATTGGGCCCTTTCCCCCGTGCTGTCGGGGTCTTTGAGTACTTGTACGTTGCAATCGACAAGTTCACAAAGTGGCCAGAGGTGGAAGCATTGAGGAAGGTGACAGCGCAGTCAACCATCAAGTTCTTCAAGGGACTAGTGTGCCGTTTTGGGGTGCCCAACAGGATCATCACCGACAATGGCACACAGTTCACAACCATGCCTTCATGCAATACATTGAGGATCTCGGCAACAGGGTCTGTTTTGCTTTCGTGGCACATCCACGGAGCAACGGCCAAGCGGAGAGAGCAAATGCTGAAGTCCTACGAGGCTTAAGAACGAAGACTTTTGACAGGCTGTGCAAGAGTGGAAGGCACTAGATTGATGAGTTGTCGGCGATTCTTTGGTCAATCAGAACGACGTCAAATCGAGCCACCGGCCAGACACCCTTTGCCCTGGTTTACAGGGCAGAAGCAGTTCTCCCCACACAACTCATATACGGGTCACCTTGAGTGCTCGCTTATGATGAGCTTGAGCAAGAGAGATTGCGGCAAGATGACGCGACACTCCTTGAGGAAGATCGTCTCCGGGCGGCTGTGAGAGCAGCACGCTACCAGCAAGCCTTGCGCCGCTACCATAGCCGCAAGGTTCGTGCCCGGAGCTTTGAGGAAGGCGACCTTGTTCTTCGGCACGTTCAGTCGGCCAAGAATTCCAACAAGTTGACACCAAAGTGGGAAGGCCCTTATCGGGTAACACGAGTCACCAGGCCCGGCGCAGTCCGGCTGGAGATCGAAGATGCCATTCCAGTGAGCAACTCCTGGAACATCGAGCATCTCCGCATGTTTTACCCATATGGCGCGGCTGTCGGGCCTCCCGGCAAGCCACCCTTTTGTACAAGCCTTGCCAGCAAGGCATGTAACCCTTTGTACAAAGCCAGGCACAGACCCTGAGCATAAATAAACGAAGCCCTGGCGCCCTAAGTTATAGCATGCATGCTAGGTCGAGTCTCTTCCTCGGTTAGGGTTGATAGTGCTTGGCAGCGGCTAACCCCTAGCTTAGAGGTCGAGTGCGCATCTCTCTGTTCTTCTCTGTCTTCTTTGGTTTGCAGGACACATGAGTATTCTTGTCGAACTGCTTTGGAAGAAAGGGGACGGACCGGCGCCCGGGCCCCGGCAAGCCAAAGTTGCCGGGGGGCTACAAGAGCAAGGATCCATTCGTGGCAAGCCAAGGTTGCCAGGGGTTGCAGATCCAGACAAGTCTTGTATCCTCTATCATGCGTTTTGTTATGGACTGAGGTATGTGAAACCTCGTTTTATCCTTAGGCTACCGTGCTCCCCTCATTCCGGACCCTAGGACTCATCTCCTGGGACCGAGTTTGGTCGTAGTCGGGGCAGCAAGGGAATGAAACGAGGAGCCTAAGCCCATCTCATCCCTGTCTCCTCCAAGGGCGTGAGAAAGGTCGAGCGAAGTGGGGGGACGGCAAGGCCTGTTGTCGGGCGAAAAAATGTTTATCTTAAAAATAACGAGGATTCACTCCTTGTCATGGGTTCCACCCGCGAATGAAAATACCGGCAAACATCCCTTTTTCATTAAAAAACATCCTGTACAGGTAGTGTTCATACGAAATGAAAAACATGAGCAAGGGGATTACAAGTTCTAAAGTTAACAAAGGCCCGAAGGCTTACAGTCTAAAGAGAGATAAGGTGCCCGTAATCCCTTTCTTGTCCCTCTCCTCAGGAAATGGAACAAGAAAACAGAAAGGCAAAAGGGGCGCCTAGGCGAGCTACAATTGGCAGAAGACACCAAGAGAACATGTCGGTGGCCGTCCAAGGGCTGGATGGTGATGGTGGCGCTGGAGGCAGAGCCCGAAGACGAGGCGGCAGGACGTCAATACGCGGCGAAGGCGTCGGTGCCCACATACTCCGACTTGATGGCCTTGCCGCCCGCCCTCTTCCTCTTCTACAGCCTCCTGACGCCAGCCGCCCAAGGAGATGACCCCGAGAAGTTCAAGGAGCCGACGACATGGATGATGGGGTTGCCGGTGCCACTCGGAGTGGCGCCCGACGCCTAGTCGGACCCGTCATCCTACCGCCCACTAGCCTCGTTGTCGCTGCCGTTGTCTTCCCTCCACTCTCGCTCGAGGAGGAATCTTTGTCATCAGAAGAGCTCTCCACGCAGCACCTTACGCGAGTCCCGAAGTGCCTGAAGATCTTGACGGAGAGGAGGCCACTCTACATTAGTTTGAAATGGAGAGTGAGCCCCTCCGTCAAGCTGTGGAGGCGAGCAAAGGTCTTCCACCCTCGGTGAAGATACATGATGTGAGGGGCGGGGAACTCGACGTCGGCCCATGTGCCACTGTTCCCACAACCCCTCATATGCAGCCGCAACGCCTGCGGCGGATCCAGCTCCATCTCCCGCGCAAATGGAGTCGGGAGGCGAAGGCGACGACGCGGTGCCTGGCGTAGCCTGATGAAGAATTTGCAAGGGTTGTCCCCGGCGTGGCCCTCCATCAGAGGAGGGGCTGCCGGCGGAGGCGAGGCTGATCTGCTGCCCCGTCCTCCTCTCCCTCGAGCACCATGACGGCCTCGACCTTGCCCCTTCCCCCGCCTCTAGCGGCCGGCTCCACCGCTACGAGCTCTTGGGGAGGAGCGATGCGCTGTCTGGCCGAAACCCTCACCGCCACCGATGAAGCGTAGCCACGCCCCTCGCCATGGCAGAAGAAAGGAAGAAGCAGGAATGGGGAAGGATAGATGGCGAAGGATTGAGTGGCACCGATCCTACCGCTCCCCTCTTTATAAAGAGGCGGGGGCGAGGCTCAGCCGCCCCCTCTCGGCCAAACCGGCCCGTTGAAGTGACAGCAAGCGGGGTCGTCGACCGCCCTCCCCGCTCCATTGAAGGCGCGTGGGAATCGACCCGCGCGCGCATGACTTTCCCACATCCCGTGTGCCTGTCATTCGCTCTGCATTATGCATGCGGCGAACGTGGTGCAAGGGGCGGGCGCAGTGGGACGCATGGAGCGCCGGTTCCCAAGCAAGGGCAGTAAATGGGAGGCGGCCCTGCGGTCTCGAAGAGACACGCAAGCCGCCTCTTTACAGTCCACAACAAGGTGATGCCAGCATGCTTCCCCCACGTCGCGTGCTCAACACGGGTCGTGGAGAAGCGCAGCGGACGGAGCAGTTACCACCGAAAAAATCCGCCCCGACTGCCCGCACACCGTTCTGGGCCTGGCCCAACAACGTGCTGCGCTTATGTGTGGCCTGGGCCCGGGGGCTCCTGTCGATGTACAAAAGTAGGGGCTCTCCCATTGACCCCTTTAGTTGTGCACGGCCAGTCAGAACCACCCGCCACGGCCACGCATAATAGGGCAGGAAAGGGAAGCCGAAGAGAAGCCGAAGGCTCAAGACAAACAAAGCAACGACAAGGACCAAGGCCACAAAGATTGGATGGATGTCCTTGCCGGGGCAGTCTCAACGGCCCCGGCCAGACCCTTGCCGGGGCAGCTCGCCCACACCAGCTGAGTGAGCCACCTTTGAGCCCACCAACGCTAAACAAACGCATTGGGACAAGGCTGGGGAGGCACCTCCGTGGTGGCATGCAGATCTTTGTGAAGACAAAGAATAGTCAAGATCAAATGAGTATAGGAAGGCAACCATCCTCACCGAAGAAACCCACAAGACCCCCGGCAAGATCTTTTGCCGGGGACGCCTACGCGCCACGGCAAGACCCTTGCCGGGCCACCTAGCAAGGCCCTTGCCAAGCGCGCCAGCAGGGCCACTGCCAGGCCCACGCCAGCCAAGTCTCCGCCACCATTTGCATGCAGCTGCCGACCCAACCAGCTGGGCAGGCACCTGTGTGGCGACATGCAGCCCTTCGTGGAGGCTCCAACACCGCACCAGCTCAGCTGCCTGCCTGCCTACATGGCACCGCATGCATCGCTGGCCAGGGCGCGTGTCAAAGCAAGGAGTAAGCGGCGACAGACGGGACGAGCCTCGCTCCCGCCCCCGATAAAGTGAGGGACACCTAAGCCTCACATTAAATGCACTTTGTCCTGTAATACCAGCGATAAGCTCACAGCGTTGTAGCGCTTTCCACCTCCTGTGTGCCACTGTGGCAGCCTCTTTCGCCTATAAAAGGAGGCCCATGGCGCACTGGAGAAGGATTCGGCTCTTTCAAACCTAGCAGCACTGAGAGCTAGTTCAAGAGCTCAAGAACACTAAATACATCCACCAAAGCAGGATCATAGGGTTTTACGCATCTTTGCGGCCCGAACCTGGGTAAATCCCCTTTTGTGATGTCTACTAATCCCGCTCTTCTCATGATCCCTGCGCCCCGCAACCGTAGTAGGGATTCCAGTGATCCCATAGGTGTCATTTTCCACCGACACATGTACATGTGTCCATGCCGTGAGACCAATATGTTTGAAATTCCTTCTAATTTACTATACATGGAATTAACTCGCACACAAGTACACAAATATGATTTTTCAAACCATTATGGTTAGCCGTTGCATGTCCATCTAGTTCAAATTTGAATTATGGTCATTAAATGGCCAGGAAATCATTTAAATGTCTTCAAAAGGTCAAATGACCCCTAAAATTTTCCAAATTTTCACATGATAGTTTGTATTAGTGCACATTACACGTAGAAAAAAATTGAAGGTCATACGAGGAAGCTATCTGTCGTTCATCATCAAACATGCATTGTTCCCTATCGGAACCACGAGCATTCTAGTGAGTTGCTCCGGTTTGTGAGGGGTGTGTGTCCAAACTTTCGTCAAATAGGCCAATTTTTGTACCACATCATCTTGGTGGCAGGACATTACATCAAGCAAGGATTCATGTTTTCCTGATCATTTTTTCATTTTTTGGAATTAAAAAGCCATGGCACTCCATGCATGTACATGTGTCCATGCCGTGAGACCAATATGTTTGAAAATTCCTTCTAATTCACTACACATGGAATTAACTCACACACAAGTACATAAACATGATTTTTCAAACCATTACGGTTAGCCGTTGCATGTACATCTAGTTCAAATTTGAATTATGATCATTAAATGGCTAGGAAATCACTTAAATGTCTTCAAAAGGTCAAATCACCCCTGAAATTTTTCAAATTTTCACATGACAGTTAGTATCAGTGCTCATCACACGTAGAAAAACTTGAAGGCCGTAAGAGGAAGCTATCTGCCGTTCGTCGTTAAACATGCATTGTTCCCTCTCGGAACCACAAGCGTTCTAGTGAGTTGCTCCGGTTTTTGAGGGGTGTGTGTCCAAACTTTCGTCAAGCAAGCCAATTTTTGTACCACATCATCTTGGTGCATGACATTACATCATGCAAGGTTTCATGTTTTTCTGATCATTTTTAAGTTTTTTGGAATAAAAATGCCATGGCACTCCATGCATGTACATGTGTCCATGCTGTGAGATCAATATGTTTGAAAATTCCTTCTAATTTACTGCACATGGATCTAACTCGCACACAAGTACACAAATATGATTTAGTTCAAATTAGAATTATGATCATTAAATGCTAGGAAATCACTTAAATGTCTTCAAAAGGTCAAATGACCCCTGAAATTTTCAAAATTTTCACATGACAGTTAGTATCAGTGCACATTACACGTTGAAAAAATTTCAAGGCCTTAAGAGGAAGCTATCTGTCGTTCGTCATCAAACATGCATTGTTCCCTCTCGGAACCACGAGCCTTCTAGTGGGTCGCTCCGGTTTGTGAGGGGTGTCTGTCCAAACTTTTGTCAAAAAGGCCAATTTTTGTACCACGTCACCTTGGTGGCATGACACTACATCAAGCACGGTTTCATGTTTTCCTGATCATTTTTTTAATTTTTTTTGAATTAAAATGCCACGACACTCCATGCATGTACATGTGTCCATGCCGTGAGACCAATATGTTTGAAAGTTCCTACTAATTTACTGCACATGGAATTAACTCGCACACAAGTACACAAATATGATTTTTCAAACCATTATGGTTAGCATTGCATGTACATCTAGTTCAAATTTGAATTACGGTCATTAAATGGCTAGGAAATCACTTAAATGTCTTCAAAAGGTCAAGTTACCCCTGAAATTTTCCTAATTTTCACATGACTGTTAGTATCAGTGCACATTACACGTAGAAAAAATTTGAAGGCCGTAAGAAGAAGCTATCTACCGTTCGTCATCAAACATGCATTGTTCCCTCTCAGAACCACGAGCCTTCTAGTGAGTTTCTCCGGTTTGTGAGGGGTGTGTGTCCAAACTTTTGTCAACCAAGCCAATTTTCGTACCCCATCATCTTGGTGGCATGACATTACCTCAAGCAAGGTTTCATGTTTTTAGTTTTTTTGAATTTAGATGTCATGACACTCCATGCTTAATTGTGTCATAGCCGTTGGACCAATATGTTTGAAAATTCCTTCCAATTTACTGCATGTGGAGTTAATCACACACAAGTACACAAAATATGACTTTTCAAACCGTTTTGGTTAGCTGCTGCATGTACATGTAGTTCAAATTTCAATTACGGTCATTAAATGGCTAGAAAATCACTTAAATGTCTTAAAAGGTCAAATGATCCCAGAAATTTTCTAAAATTTGACATGACAGTTGTATTAGTACTATAAATTTTCTCGTACATTTAAAACACCATCTGTTGCCACTTTACTCCAAATTCGTCTTTCACAGCCAATAACAAATATCTACAACATCACACACAGTTGTTTTGTAGGAATCGTTTGCGATGAAAAATTCTGGGTCTATTTAAGTCTTCCTCCTTAAGCTTCGCCCGCTCGTCTCCTCCAGTGCCGGCAACCCCTAAATCCACAAATCTCGATCCCCATTCCCGCACCCCCTTCTTGCAAAGATTGCGCCATGGAAACGCTTCGTGAAGGCCCGTACGATGGCCGCGTCCCCCCCCCCAGCATCGCCGCCTACAACGAGAGTGTCACCGCATCCGCATTGAGCGCGGCCGCTTCCGCCGAGAGGGCATATGCGGCAGCCGACAGGGCAGCTGCAGCAGTTGATACGGATGCAGCTGCTGTTGCAACGGTGGCTACAAACGTCGAGAGCGCTCGAGCTGCCATCCGTGCCGCCGATGTCGCCCTGGCCCAGGTCGAGGGCATCCACACCAAGATATTCCAGGCCACCTCGGAATCCAACATGCAACCCATGTCCGAAAAGGCGGCGGTGGCCATGGAGCACCTGCTTCCTTATGAGGTCGTCAACCGGGAGCTGGAGATGCAGGAGGCGGCGGAGATCGAGGAGAGACGGGAGGAGGAGTTGCGCGTGGCCCAAGTCGAGGTAGAGAATAGTCTGTCTGTCGAGGAATCGGCGGTGGAGTACCAACGCGAGCTCTGGCGCAGCCACTACTACGAGTACTACAACCTTGAGGGCGGCGCCGAGGACGAGGACGAGGACGAGGACGCGGTCGACTTCAGCAGGGGGGATGCCGAGTCCACCAACGGCGGCATGTCGCCAGGACAAGTCATCGATGTCTCATCTCACACCGGCGATGCATAGGCCGGCGTGGTGGAGGATTTGTTAAAAAAATCATACTTAGGCTTTTTTTAATGCTGGTCTTTTGTTAGAGCAATGTTTAGGTGTTTTGTCTCTGTTTAATTACTAAAATTGCTCGATTCAGTAAGTCTGGTCTGTGTGTTGTACGCTCTTTTGTTTGCCCAAATTAGCAAGCAATGTTAAATTATGCAATGACATACGCAAGGAAATTTCCACCAAAATTTCAATTATCAAACTCATCCCATGCGCGTTAACCAGAAGAATCGTTTTTGATGCACACTATCGTTCAAAGTGAATGGTGTCCGGCAGCACCGCGCGCAAAGTTTCCCTCCACATTTTGAAATTTTTGGCCTACCGCCGAAATATCTACCCTCCCCCCTCCCCACCCCCTTTCTCCCTGACCACAAGTCACATTTCCCCTGTTTCCCCTTCCTTCCTTCCTAAGCTATAGCCGCTTCCTCGCTTGCTTCCTCGCTCTCGCCATCTCGCATCCTACCGTCGGGGTCGCCATGGTCTTCTTCAAAGACCTCTCCAACGGTTCCTCCTCCGACGACAACTCCTTCACCACCCGGGTATGCCTCTCTTCTCTCTCTCGGGATATGACTTTGAATGAAGGATTTTTACCCAACGCTCGATTTGTGTCATTTTTCCTCTTGTAGTTCCCTAGGACCATCTGTTGCTACGAATGGAGAAGGGTGGCTAAAGATATGTCTGCTCGCTGTCACCATCAATCTCCATGCGTGAAGCTAGTTGCGTTTGAATCTGTGGACAGTGGGAGGAAGTTTCTGGCTTGTGCAGAGAAGGTTAGACCCTCTTTCGTTGTTACAAATCATTTGTTAGATGTGATTCAAACACTGTCACGGTCCCAACCCATTCATACCACACCTTCAACCAAACGCATCCTAAGACAGTGTCACAGTTTGTACCTTGTATCTAAAAATGTTGCCATCTCATCAGCGGTGCCATTAGAAAATTATTTGGCACCGCTTCACAGTTTGTGGAGCCAACTTGTCCACACATCCGAGCAGCCAAGCAGTAAAATACTAAATCTTTATGGCATGAAGGAACTGGGCATCGGAGCAACTAGGTGCTCCGGAGTTCGGGTCCCTGATTTTTTCCGCTGCATCGGCTCGCCAGTGTAGGGCACCGGTGCCAGATGTAGCAACAGTTGTCTTTACACCGGTTTTGGCATACATAGTGGACGCCTTAGTCCTATTAGTTTTATGTTACTAAATTTGTGCATGTACACACCTGTTAGTATCACTTTGCTATCATCCAAACACTGTCGCTATGTTGTTGCAGTTATATTTACCTTCCTCTTAAAATGTTCAATTTGTTATTTATAGTACATGAGTAAGAACTTGTAGCGTTGTTGTAGTTAATTATAGCTTCTGATGTTTCAGAATTTGGTTGTTGTGTCAGTAGCAATTAATTCATTTGCACATTGATATTTTTGAGAAGAAATGTCATAATTAACCTCTTTCTTCAGTTTTTCAAAATAAGTATTGGTGATTTTCTATGTTGCTATAACCCCTTTTCCCTACAATTGTTATTGATCTAGTTTTAAATATTATAGGATGAACGAAAGTGTTCTTACTTGGAGTGGGTTGATCAAGAGTGGCCACAGTCTTTGAAGATGTGTCTAGCAAAACTCTGGAGCATGTATCAGGAAGAGAACAGAGGTAGGCTTAGAGATAGTGTTGTCAACGCTGAAGAATATTTGAAGATGCGGGATAAAAGGAGGAAGGTGAAGAATGAGCTCAGATTTTTTTTAATCAGACTTTGCTAAGATGGTGTTGGCGAAGGAGGAGGCACTTTCCCAGTTGGCCAGTACAAAACATGTTCTTACTGAACTGAGAATTGAAATGAATATATTGTTCTAATATTGTTCTTATGAAGTTGAACTATCTATATGCTGTACTGTGTTGTTTTCCGGTAGCTATCGTACTGTGATGTTCAAATATATCTATGTGCCTGATATGAAATTGGCAAATAGTTGTTCGCTATGAAATGTAAATTTCCGTAATACTGGAATTATTAATTGTAAACTAATAAATCTGCGAAATGGGTCATGGAACTTTGCAAACGGTTCTAGAAGTAAAAGCGCTTGTGATGGATAGCCCAATGCCACACAATTTTCTTCATCAAATCGTGTGTGATGTGGTTGATAAAAGCAAACGGTTAACCAAGGCAGAGCGTGTGTGATAGTTACACGTATCACACACGAGCCTATACATAAACCTGTGTGGGATGTACATACAAACGGAAACGTTTTCCCTGGATTACTGTGTGGGATGTACATAAGAACGGAAACGTATTCCTTGGATTGACTGTGTGTGATATACATACCTACGGAAATGATTTTTTGGGATTCACCGTATGCGATGTACATACCTACGGAAATGTTTTCTGGGATTCACCGTGTGGGATGTACATACCTAAGGAAATGATTGGGTTTCCATGGGTCACCCGATCACACATGAACTCATTTGGTGTCCCAGGAGGGCCTATCCCCGACTATTTCTGGGTCGTGTGGGAAGGCCCCCCTATCGCCCACACTCACTTGGCGACGGTTCCAAATGTCATCGCAGAAAGGGGTTAAAAACCGTTTTTATAGCACCGACGTGTACCAGTGATCTATGAATATTATTTGAGTCTTCTCTGAATTCTTATATGCATGATTTGATATCTTTGTATTTCTCTTCGAATTATCAGTTTGGTTTGGCCAACTAGATTGGTTCTTCTTGCAATGGGAGAGGTGCTTAGTTTTGGGTTCAATCTTCTGGTGTCCTCACCCAGTGACAAAGTAGGGGTAGCGAGGCACCTATTGTATTGTTGCCGTCAAGGGTAAAAAGATGGGGGTTTCATCATATTTCTTGAGTTTATCCCTCTACATCATGTCACCCTACTTAAGGCGTTACTCCGTTCTTTTGAACTTCATACTCTAGATACATGCTGGATAGCGGTCGATGTGTGGAGTAATAGTAGTAGATGCAGGAAGGAGTCGGTCTAATTGACACGGACGTGGTGTCTATATTCATTATCATTGCCTTGGATATCGTCACAACTTTGCGCTTTTCTATCAATTGCTCGTTAGTAATTTGTTCACCCATTGTATGTTTTCTTTCAAGAGAGAAGCCTTTAGTGAAACCTATGGCCCCCGGGTCTATTTTCCATCATATATTTTCAGATCTATAAACCAAAAAAACCCATAAATACCTTGCTGCAATTTATTTGTTTTTACTTTGCTTCATGTTCTAGTAATCTTATATATATATCTCTATCAGATCTCATCCTTGCAAGTGACCATGAAGGGATTGACAACCCCTTTATCGTGTTGGGTGCAAGTGTTTGATTGTTTGTGCAAGTGCATAGATTGGAGACTTGCGTGTACCTCCTACTAGATTGATACATTGGTTCTCAAACTGAGGGAAATACTTATCTTCTACTTTGCTGCATCACCCTTTCCTCTTCAAGGGAAAAACCAATGCAAGCTCAAGAAGTAGAAGGAACAATTTCTGGCATCATTGCCGGGGAGGTTCTACATCAAGCCTACCAAGTACCCACCATAAACTTTCATCTCTTGCGTTACATTATTTGCCATTTGCCTCTCCTTTTCCTCTCCCCCACTTCTTAAACAATTTCAGAAAAACACAAAAAGATTTTCCTTTTTATTCGCCCTTCTTCCGTTCGTCTTTTTGTTTGCTTTTTGGTTGCTTGTGTGCTAGATTGCTTGCTTTGTCACGATGACTCAAGAGAATACCAAGTTATGTGACTTTTCCAATACTAATAACAATGATTTTATTAGTACTCTGATTGCTCCCGCGACTAGTGCGGAATCTTATGAAATTAATGCCGCTTTGCTGAATCTTGTTCTGAAAGATCAATTTTCTGGCCTTCCTAGTGAAGATGTCGCATCCTATCTAAATACTTTCATTGAGTTGTGTGATATGCAAAATAAAAAAGATGTGGATAATGATATTGTTAAATTGAAGCTATTTTCGTTCTCTCTACGAGATCGTGCTAAAACTTGGTTTTCATCTTTGCCTAAAAATAGTATTGATTCATGGAATAAGTGTAAAGATGCTTTTATTTCCAAGTATTTTCCTCCCGCTAAGCTCATCTCCCTTAGGAATGATATAATGAATTTTAAGAAACTTGATCATGAACGTGTTGCACAATCTTGGGAGAGGATGAAATTGGTGATAAGAAATTGCCCTACTCCTGGTTTAAGTTTATGGATGATCATACAAAATGTTTATGCCGGATTGAATTTTGCATCTAGAAATCTTTTAGATTGCACCACAGGAGGTACTTTTATGGAAATTACATTAGGAGAAGCTACTAAATTCCTAGATAATATTATCGCTCATTACTCTCGATAGCACATCGAAAGATCTTCTACTAGTAAAAAAGTGCATGTGGTTGAAGAAATTAATACTTTAAGTGGAAAGATGGATGAATTTATGAAATTGATTGCTATTAAGAGTGCTCCTATTGATCCTAATGATATGCCTTTTTCTACTTTGATTGATAACAATAATGAATCTATGGATATGAATTTTGTTGGTAGGAACAATTTTGGTAATAACGGTTATAGAGGTAATTTCAACCCTAGGTCATTTCCTAGTAATTCCTCTAATAATTATGGTAATTCCTACAACAATTCTTATGGAAATTATAATAAAATGCCCTCTGATCTTGAGAACAATATTAAAGATTTTATTAATTACCAAAAAGTTTTCAATGCTATGGTTGAAGAAAAATTGCTCAAGATTGATGATTTGGCTAGGAACGTTGATAGAATTTCTCTTGAGATTGATTCTTTGAAAATTAGATTTATGCCACCCAAGCATGATATTAATGAATCTCTAAAAGCTATTAAAACTTCTATTGATGAGTGTAAAGAAAGAACCGCTAGGATGCGTGCTAAGCAAGATTGGTTTGTAAAAGTGTGTTCTTCGATTTCTTGTGATAATAATGATGAGGATCTTAAAGTGATTGGTGTGAATACTATTGAGTCTTTGTTTTCTAATATAAATCTTTATAAAGATGGGGCTGGATATGAGTCAACTTTAGCTAGAAGGCGTCCCAATGATTCGAAGTTTATAAATCTTAATGCAAAAATTGATAAAAGTGGGTGAAGAGGTCAACACTTTAAGTAGCGATGAACCCACTCTTTTGTATTTCAAGGACTTTAATTATGATAATTGTTATTTGATAGATTGTATTTCTTTGTTGCAATCCATGTTGAATTCACCTTATGCTTATAATCAAAATAAAGCTTTTTCTAAACATATCGTTGATGTTATGATGAAATCTTTTGAAGAAAAACTTGAGTTGGAAGTTTTGATCCCTAGAAAGCTTTATGATGAGTGGGAACCTACTATTATGATTAAAATTAAAGATTATGAGTGTCATGCTTTGTGTGATTTGGGTGCTAGCGTTTCCACGATTCCAGAAACTTTATGTTATGTGCTAGGTTTCCGTGAATTTGATGATTGTTATTTAAATTTGCATCTACCGGATTCCACTAGTAAGAAACCTATGGTAAGAATTAATGGTGTTCTTATTGTTGCAAATAGGAATTATGTGCCCATAGATTTCATTGTGCTTGATATAGATTTCAATCCTACATGTCATATTATTCTTGGAAGACCTTTCCTTAGAACGGTTGGTACAATTATTGATATGAAAAAGGAAACATTAGATTTCAATTTCCATTAAGGAAGGTAAGACTTTCCAATGAAGAAATTAAGTTGCCATATGAATCTATTATGAGGGCTACTTATGGATTGCATACCAAAGATGACAATATCTAGATCTATGCTTTATGCCTAGCTAGGGGCGTTAAACAATAGCGCTTGTTGGGAGGCAACCCAATTTTATTTTTATGTCTTTTGCTTTTGGTTCTGTTTTTAAATAAATACACACTACTACATCTGTAGTAATTGTGTTTTGGTGTTTTAAGTAGTGTTTGAGCAAAGTAAGACCTTTGGGATGGCTTACGGTGATAGTTGATTTGATCTTGCTGAAAAACAGAAACTTTTTCACTCAGTAAAACAATTTTTACAAATTGCATAAGCGTGCTTTTGATCTGATTTTTGTAGAAAATATTTATTCACAAATTTCCCAGGTTTTCCTAAATTTTTAGAATTTTTGGAGTTACAGAAGTATACGAAGTTTACAGATTGCTACAGACTGTTCTATTTTTGACAGATTTTGTTTTCTATGTGTTGTTTGCTTATTTTGATGATTCTATGGGTAGTATAGGGGGTATGAACCATGGAAAAGTTGGAATATAGTAGATATTACACAAATATAAATAAAGAATGAGTTCACAAGAATACCAAAAGGTGGTGATTTGTTTTCTTATACTAACAGATCTCATGAGTTTTCTGTTGAGTTTTGTGTTGTGAAGTTTTCAAGTTTTGGGTAGAGATTTGATGGACTATGGAATAAGGAGTGGCAAGAGCCTAAGCGTGGGGATGCCCAAGGCACCCCAAGGTAATATTCAAGGAAAACCAAGCAACTAAGCTTGGGTATGCCTCGGATGGCATCCCCTCTTTCGTCTTCATCTATCGGTAAATTTACTTGAGGCTATATTTTTTATTCACCACATGATATGTGTTTTGCTTGGAGCGTCTTGTATGATATGAGTCTTTGCTTTTTAGTTTGCCACAATTATCCTTGCTGTACAAACCTTTTGAGAGTGACACACATGAATCGTAATTTATTAGAACACTCTGTGTGCTTCACTTATATCTTTTGAGCTAGGCAATTTTGCTCTAGTCCTTCACTTATATCTTTTTAGAGCACGGCGGTGGCTTTATTTTATATAAATTGTTGAACTCTCATGCTTCACTTATATTATTTTGAGAGTCTCTAAACAGCATGGTAATTTTCTTAAATTATGAATTTAGTCCAAATATTATGGGCATCCAAGAGGGATATAATAAAACTTTCATATAAAGAGCGTTGAATGCTATGAGAAGTTTGATTCCTTGCATTTGTTTTGAGATATAAAGATGGTGATATTAGAGTGATGCTAGTGAGTAATTGTGGATTGGTGGAATTACTTGTGTTAAAGTTTGTGATTCCCATAGAATGCACGTATGGTGAACCGTTATGTGATGAACTCAGAGCATGATTTATTTATTGATTGTCTTCCTTATGAGTGGCGGTCGGGGACGAGTGATGGTCTTTTCCTACCAATCTATCCCCTAGGAGCATGCGTGTGGTACTTTGTTTTGATAGCTAATAGACTTTCGCAATAAGTATGTGAGTTCTTTATGACTAATGTTGAGTCCATGGGTTATACGTACTCTCACCCTTCCACCATTGCTAGCATCTCTAGTACCGCTCAATTTCCGCCGGTGCATTAAAACCACCATATACTTTCCTCAAAACATCCACCATACCTACCTATTATGGCATTTTCATAGTCATTCCGAGATATAGAGTCATGCAACTTCCACTGTTCCGTTTATTATGACATGCATCATCATTGTCATATTGCTTTGCATGATCATGTAGTTGACATAGTATTTGTGGCAAGGCTAAACCCGGGAAAACGTCGGGCCAGGCCGGGTTTCGGGTCGGGCTTGTAAAAGCCCCACCTTCATTTCCCAAGCCTGAGCCCAGCCCGAAGCCTGAAATACTCCCTGATTTCAAGTCCGAGCCCGGCCCAAAATCCAGCCCGAACGCTATTTTTTAGTGTACGCACGTGCAAGCCCAGCCCAAAACACAGAAAAAATGAAGCCCGAGCCCAGCCCAAACTATCTTTCGAGCTGCAAAACAAGGCCCGAGCCCGGCATGACCCAGGTTTTTTGGGCTGGGTCGTTGGGACGGGCTGCCCATGCACAGGTTTAGGTAAGGCCACTGTTCGTATTTTCATACATGTAACTCTTGATCATTGCACATCTCGGTACATCGCGTTGTAATTTTTGAGTTGTAAGTAAATAAAAGTGTGATGATCATCATTACTAGAGCATTGTCCCATGTGAGGAAAGGATGACGGAAGCTATGATTCCCTCACAAGTTGCGATGAGTCTCCGGACTTTACAAAAAATAAAAGAGGCCAAAAGAAGCCCAAACAAACAAAAAAATGAGAGAAAAGAGAGAACGGGAAATCCTACTATCCTTTTACCACACTTGTGCTTCAAAGTAGCACCATGATCTTCATTATAGAGAGTCTCCTATATTGTCACTTTCATATACTAGTGGAATTTTTCATTATAGAACTTGGCTTGTATATTCCAATGATGGACTTCCTCAAATTGCCCTGGGTCTTCGTGAGAAAGCGAGTTGGATGCACACCCACTTAGTTACTTTTTGATCTTTCATACACTTATAGCTCTAGTGCATCCGTTGCATGGCAATACCTACTCACTCACATTGATATCTATTGATGGAAATCTCCATAGTCCGTTAATACGCCTAGTTGATGTGAGACTATGATGTAGGGTGGAAACCCTAAGGCCAATCTTTCACGAAATGGAGGGGATCCTATGAAGAAAACGAAGAACACGAGGGAAAACACTCAAATCAACGGGAATGATCACACCTGTGCTAGATCCACGAACATAAAGAGTGATACAAGATCCAAACGCAACAGAGGGCGATACAAGAGGCGGTAGTTCTTCTCCTTGAGGAGGTATTGAGGGGTCTTCTCGTGAGGGGTCTTGAATCCACTTGGGGGATCTTTGTTGTAGATGTCATGAACTTCGATGGAGAAGGTATCAAGTGGATGAGTAAAGCTCTATCTCTCAAATGAGCTAATCCTTTGCTAACCCTAGAAAGAGGGAGGAGAAGGAGTATATACAGTCTAGGGGGCAAAGGGATACATGGGCCTCGGCCCTTCACTGTGCGCAGACAGGGGGGCGGATGTACGGGCCGTTGCGCTGGATGTCCGGGCTCCGAGGGGTGTCGGATGTCCGGGGTAGGGGGCGGATGTCCGGGCTGTCGGGGCAGGCTTCGGTGAGACTCTGTGAAGGGCGCCGGATTTCCGGGCTGGGGCCAAATATCCGGGCTGGAGTCGAGCCAGATGTCCGGGGTCTGGGCCGAATGTCCGGGCCCTGTAGCTTTGGTTGGGCGGTGGCCGCGGGTGATGCTCCAGGGGCCGGTGTCCTGGGCTTGGGGACGGATGTCCAGGTCCTGGGGGCTTCTTCGGTTCCTTCTGTCGTTCCTCTTCATCCTTGTACTTGTGGGCTTGTCCGCCTTCACGTGCATCTTTGAGAGGGACTTCTTGATACCTAATCATGCACAACATTCCGGACTTAGGTAGTAGCCATGTCTCGAGTGGATCATATGGAATATCACTAAGGAGAGATGTCACCTCGGTCTCGACAGCTCTAGCTCGTGCTAGTGTCATCGGTCCTTTTGGCACTTGGTGAGATGATGGTAGGTCCATTGGGATGACCATAGGATGCTCCACATCATCTCCCCCCCCCTTGGGAAAGATCGTACCTCGGATCAAAAGCCTCATCACCAGGTACGGAGAGAGATCTTTGACGTTGAAGATGTCGATAATGGAGTAATTGTCGCGTGGGATGTCAATCTTGTAGGCATTTTTGTTGTAGCATGCAAGCACCTTGAAGGGTCCGTCATCTTGTGGTAGAAGCTTGGACTTACGTTTGTTGGGGAAACGGTCCTTCTGAAGGTGTAGCCACACAAGATCTCCAATGTTGAATATCATGGCGTGCTTGTTGAAGTTGATCTTGGTCGTGAGGCGTTGTACTTGTCGCTCGATGGTGTTCCTTGTATCTTCATGCACCTTCTTGAGATAGCTCGCTCTAGCGCTCGCGTTCATGTTGATGCGCTCTTGTAGTGGTAGGGGTAGAATGTCCAATGGGGACAACGGGTTGAAGCCATAGACGACCTCGAAGGGGGACTTGCTGGTAGTCGAATGTCTTGCGTAGTTGTAGGCGTACTCAGTGATGGGTAGGCACTCCTCCCACTCCTTGATGTTCTTCTTGATCAACACGCGTATTAGATCGAAGAGTGTTCGGTAAGTGACCTCCGTTTGGCCGTAGGTTTGTGGATGGTATGCCGAAGAGAACAATAGCTTGATCCCGAGCTTGGCAGACAAGGTCTTCCAAAACTAGCTTAGGAACTTGACGTCGCGGTCCGACACAATCGTCTTTGGCACTCCATGTAGACGTAAGTTTTCCCTACAGAAGAGATTTGCAACATGTGAAGCATCGCCTATCTTGTTGCTTGGTATGAAATGTGTCGTTTTAGAGAAACGGTCCACAACAACAAACACAGAATCTTTGCAATTTTGAGTTCGAGGCAAACCAAGCACAAAGTCCATACTAATATCTTCCCATGGGTGATACGTAACAGGGAGTGGCATATAGAGACCATGGGATTAAGCTTTAGGCTTAGCTTTGCAACATGTAGAGCATCGGTTGGTGAAGCGTGAGACGTCGTGGAATGTAACATCCCAATTTTTAGTTTGGATGTTATACATAGATCATCATATGCATATCATATTTATTTTTGCATTTTGTTGTGATCCTAGAAATCTTAAGCAACTCAAGGACCCAAGGAGAGAGTTGGAGGTTTCACAAAATTCATATTTGAATTTATTTCAAATTTGAAAAGAGGATCAATTTGATTTTATTTTTCTCTCCAATTATTTCCAATAATAAAAATAAATGAGAGAAGATAATATGACTTCTTCAACCTAGGAGAAATATTGGAGAAAGAATATTAAATCAAATTATTATTTTATTTGTATTTTTATTTGCTATTTTATTTGAATTAGAAAAAAATGCATTTTTGAAAATTGCATTTTAGTCCACGAAAATGTTCATCTTGTCCTAAATATTAGGTTTGGACGGTGAAAATTGTTTCTGGAATTATTAGAATTTATTTTTTGTATTTATTTAGGATTTTTCTCTCCGGCGAAATTATTTTAAAAAAATTGGACCGACTCGGCCGAAGCCCAGCCGGCCCAGCAGGCCGCCACCGCCTTCCCCTCGCGTCGCGCCGTCCCCGCGCTGGACTCCTCGGAGTCCGAGCCGCCGTCGCCTTTGCCCAACCCCTCCCCCAAGTCATAGGATCCTGGGCCCACCACCCCTTTATATACGCTGCCGCCGCCCTCTCCACCTCGCCTCGCCCCGCCTCCCGCAGCCACAGCAGTCGCCGCCGCACCGCGTCGCCTCTAGTCGCCATCGCCCCGCGTCACCGCCACCCTGTGCCGAACGGTTTTGTTTCCGTTTGGCCGAACGGTTTTGTTTCCGTTTTGATCTGATCTGATCTCGCCGTCGCCGATCTTTTCTCGTTAAACCGGTAAGAACCGATTGGCCAAACGGTTTTGTTTCCGTTTTTTTCCTTTTTTGGTTTTTAGTTTAGATCGGTTTTTTTAGGTTTACCTATTTAATGAACCTTCGTTCGTTTATTTTAACGAACGGTTTTCATTAGAGTAGTTCTGTTAATGAACGTTCGCGCGGTAGATTTTTCTTTTTAATTTTATTTTCCGTCAGGGACCTATCCACGAATAGTTTTATTGTGATTTAGCCCCTGATCTTAAAACAAGCGTAACTTTTTGCTCGTTAGTCCAACTTAGATGAAACCAACGCCTAAATCTTCGTAACGATCTGTTCTTTCTAGTTAACCAACTTGAACATGATTTTGACACTGTAAAATTTGACTTTAGTTCAGATTAGTAAACGATCTTGTTTCATTCATATCTCGAGTTTCGTTTCTTTGTTTGAGTTGTTTCTTTTTGCAAATCATAGCTAATCACATGTACCTACTGTTAAGATCTAATGCTGTTAAGTTTTACTTTCTGTTTAGTTTAAGCCGTTTGCTTGTTTCGTGTTGAGTTGGATCTTTTTTTGTTTTCTCGTTGTTTTCGTTTGAGTGATTGCTTATGTATGCTACTTTTTGTCTATGCTAGATTACCCGGAGTGCGAAGCTTGTTACTACGAATCTCTAGAGTTTGCAGATCGTCAGCAAGGCAAGTTACACTTTGATCATACTTTTCTATACCCAGTTTTTGATGTAGGGCGGAACCCTATGTGGACGATCTTTCACGTTTGCAGTGGATCCTAAGGGGAATCACAAAGAACACGCAAAAGCTCAAAGGGGAAACACGGGGAAAATGAGAGAGTGAATCACGAAACCGACATAGAATCAATCACACGAGTGCTAGATCACCGAACACAAAGAGATACATATGATCCACAATCAACAAAGGTAAGGATACAAAGGTAACCGATCTTCTCCGTGAGGAGGTCTTGAATCCACGAGGGGGGTCTTCCCACGAGGGGGTCTTGAATCCGATTGGATGTCCGGGCGGGAGGCTGGATTTCTGTTGGGTGGCCGGATGTCCGGGCTGGAGGCCGGATGTCCGGTCGCTGTAGCCTTCTTCTGCAGAGTCTGGACATGTATATCTACAGGGGCCGGATGTCCGGGGTCCTGGCCGGATGTCCGGTGCCTGGAGGCTGCTTTTGCCTTCTTCCATGGGTTCTCTTTGTCTGTGGACTTGGGGTCTTGTTCATCTTCATGTGCATCCTCGGGAGGGTCCTCTTGGTACCTAATCATGCACAACATTCCGGATTGAGGTAGTAGCCATGTCTCGAGAGGGTCATATGATATATCACTAAGGAGAGAAGTCACCTCGGTCTCGAGAGCTCGAGCTCGTGCTCTTGCCATGGGTCCTCTTGGTGCTTGGTGAGGCGACGGAAGGTCCATGGGGATGACCGAAGGATGCTCCGCATCATCTCCCCCCCCCCCTTGTGGAAGATCTGACCTCGGATCGAAATCCTCATCACCATGGTACGGGGAGAGATCGGAGACGTTGAAGATGTCGCTCATGTTGTACTTGTCACTTGGGAGATCGATCTTGTAAGCATTGTTGTTGTAGCGTGCTAGCACCTTGAAGGGTCCGTTGGCTCGAGGGAGAAGCTTGGACTTGCGTTCATTGGGGAAGCGGTCCTTGCGAAGGTATAGCCACACGAGGTCTCCAATGTTGAATATCATGGGATGCTTGTTGACGTTGAGCTTGGTCGCTAGTCGTTGTACTTGGCGCTCGATGGTGTGCCTTGTATCTTCATGCATCTTTTTGATGTAGCTTGCACGGGCACTTGCGTCAAGGTTGGTGCGCTCTTGTAGAGGAAGAGGTAGAATGTCCAATGGGGACAATGGGTTGAAGCCGTAGACGACCTCGAAGGGGGACTTGCCGGTCGTCGAATGTCTTGCACGGTTGTAGGCGTACTCGGCGATGGGTAGACATGCCTCCCACTCCTTGATGTTCTTCTTGATCAACACGCGAAGTAAAGTGGATAGTGTACGGTTCGTCACCTCCGTTTGGCCGTCGGCTTGAGGAAGGTATGTCGAAGAGAACAATAGCTTGATTCCGAGCTTGGCGCATAGGTTCTTCCAAAAATAACTCAAGAACTTGACATCGCGGCCGGAGACGATTGTCTTTGGGACTCCATGGAGACGCAAGATTTCCCTACAAAAGAGATTTGCAACGTGTGAAGCATCGTCTATCTTGTTGCAAGGAATGAAATGTGCCATCTTAGAAAATCTGTCCACAACAACAAAGATGGAATCCTTGCCATTTTGAGTTCTAGGCAAACCAAGTATAAAATCCATGCTAATGTCTTCCCAAGGTTGATAAGGAATAGGAAGTGGCATGTAAAGACCATGGGGTTGAGCTTTAGACTTAGCTTTGCGACATGTAGAGCAACGGTTGGTGAAGCGTGAGACGTCACAGTACATCTTGGGCCAAAAGTAGTTTTTGGAGAGCATGGCGAATGTCTTGTCGCGTCCAAAGTGTCCCATGAGTCCGCCTCCATGAGCCTCTTGCAGAAGGAGCAAACAAAGAGAAGACTCGGGAATGCAAAGTTTGTTAGCTCTCATAAGATAATCATTCTTTATGTAGCAGCATTCCCAAGACGTGTGTGTCAAACACTTATCATAAGGAGTAGAAAAAGAAGGATCATGCTCATACAAGTATTTTATATGCTCAAAACCAATAACATTCAACTCAAGTTTAGTGACAAGCATGCAAATGCGGGAAAGTGCATCCGCAACAACATTTTCTTTACCCTTAATGTACTTGATCACTTAAGGAAAATATTCAATAAATTCACTCCATTTGGCATGATGCTTGTTCAACTTAGTTTGACCTTTTAAGTACTTAAGCGTTTCATGATCGGTATGGATGACAAATTCATGAGGTATAAGGTAATGTTCCCAAACATGTATCACACGCACTAAAGCATACAATTCTTTATCATAGATGGGATAGTTAAGTTGAGCACCGGAGAGTTTTTCACTAAAATAAGCAATGGCTCGTTTTTCTTGCATCAAAACTCCGCCAATTCCGGTACCACTTGCATCACAATGAACCTCAAAAGTTTTGTCAAAGTTGGGCAAAGCAAGAATCGGAGAATGAGTAAGCAAAGACTTGAGCTCATCAAAAGCGGTGGATTGCAAAGATCCCCAAACAAAAGGAGCATTATTCTTACTCAAGGCATGCAAAGGAGCGGCAATGGTGCTAAAGTTTTTCACAAAGCGGCGATAAAATCCTGCAAGACCAAGAAAACTACGCTCTTGTTGCAAATTGTTGGGTTGGGGCAAAGTTTTAATTGCCTTAATCTTAGTTTCATCAAGATGGACACCCTTGGAAGAGACAACAAAACCCAAGAAAACCACTTTGTCGACGCCAAAAGTGCATTTTTTCAAGTTCGCATAAAGGTTTTCCTTGCGGAGGGTTTGCAACACAGATTTAACATGATTAATGTGCTCTTTCATGGTTTTGCTAAACACAAGGATATCATCAAAGTAAATCACAACAAAGATTCCAATGTAAGGTCTAAGCACATGATGCATAAGATGCACGAAAGTACCGGGAGCTTCCGACAAACCCATTGGCATCACTAACCACTCATATAAGCCAAATTTGGTTTTGAAAGCGGTTTTCCATTCATCACCCTCTTGTATGCGGATTTGATAATAGCCACTTTTAAGATCAATTTTTGAGAAAAAGTTGGCTCCGCTAAGCTCATCAAGCATATCATCTAAGCGAGGAATGGGATGCCTATAGCGAACGGTAATAGCATTTATAGGTCTACAATTGGAACACAAGAGGAAACTTCCATCGGGTTTAGGCACAAGTATAACGGGAAAGGCACATGGGCTTAAGCTTTCACATACATGACCGTTGTCGATGAGTTGTTGTACTTGCCGTTGGATCTCCTTTGTTTCTTCGAGATTGACTCGGTATGGAGATTTGTTTGGAAGTGGCGCTCCAGGGATGAGGTCGATTCGATGCTCAATTCCTCGTAGTGGAGGTAGACCCGGAGGTAGCTCATCGGGGAAAACATCTTGGAATTCCTGCAAAAGAGATTGAAACACTAAAGTTAGCTCGTGAGAAGTGTTAGTTGTTGGCTCTCCATCTTTGCACACAAGGACAAAGTGCATCACACTCGATGGATTCTCACACACTTCTCTCATCTCACTTTTGGTGGCAAATAGGATGAGGTTTTTCTCTCTAGGTGAAGAGGCGCTCAAATTTGGCTTGTGGCTCTCACTCACTTTTGGGTGGGTCACTTTTTCACTCTTCTCTCCATGATTGGTGGCTTGCTTGTCGGCTATCACTTGACTAGGAGACGTAGGTCATAACACATATTCCTTCCCTTTCATTTTGAAGCTATGGTGATTTGTGCGCCCATTGTGGATGACACCACGGTCGAATTGCCATGGTCGACCAAGAAGGAGGTGGCAAACGGTCATTGGGACCACATCACACTCCAAAGTGTCTTCATAAGCACCAATTTTGAAGGAGACTTGGACCGTATGCTCGACTCGTATAGTGCCGGAGTCACTTAGCCATTGAACCTTGTAGGGGTGCGGGTGCTTCCTCTTGACCAATTGAAGCTTGGAACATAGTTCTTCACTTGCCAAGTTGTGGCAACTACCTCCATCGATGATGACCTTGACGGACCTTCCGTTGATGCCGGCCTTAGTGTGGAAGATGTGGCATCGTTGGTCTTCTTCTTGTTGATGTTGAAGTGTCATGACTTTGGAGACAACGAGAGCGGGGCTCGAATCCTCATCACAAAAGACTTGATCATCTTCATCCTCGTTTACACGCCGGTGCATGGCCACTTGCTCAAGGGCTTCCATCTCCTCTTCACTCATGGAGTCATATGTGCCGTCGTCGTTGAGGATCATGGTGCGCTTGTTCGTGCATTGGAAGGACTTGTGGCCTCGACCGCCGCAAGTGAAACACTTAAAGGAGCTTGTTTTGACGGTTTCATCGATTGGAGTAGATGATGAAGCATGCGGCTTGAAGTTGCTTGTAGTAGGAGGAAGACGACTTGAACTTGCCGAAGTTTTCTTGTAACTTGACTTGTCGTCATTGCTTGGAGAAGGTTTGGTTGATGTAGATGTTGGAGGAGTCGTTGAAGCTTGGATGTTGGAGAAACTGTAGGCCTTGGATGAGTACTTGGCGTACATGAAGTCATCTTGCACTTGTCGTTCGGCCTTGGTAGCTTGATGTACAAGCTCAATGAGGTTGGAGTATGGTTGGAAGTCGGCAATCTTCTTGATGGGATGATTGAGTCCATTCAAGAAACGTGCCATTGTTTGCTCATCATCTTCCATGACATTGGCTCGAATCATGGCTATCTCCATTTCCTTGTAGTATTCTTCAACACTCTTTGTTCCTTGCTTGAGGAGTTGTAACTTCTTGAAGAGATCGCGGTTGTAGTATGTTGGTACAAAGCGTGCTCGCATGACATCCTTCATTTGAGCCCAAGTTGTGATTGGTCATTTGAGCCCAAGTGGTGATTGGTACTTGTTCCCATCATATGAGCACATAGTCTTGGAACTCAAGTGATGCCATAGCGATCTTCTTCTCTTCCTCATAGTTGTGCAAACGAAAGATCTTGTCAACCTTCAATTCCCATGAGAGGTACTCTTCCGGATCATTGCTTCCATTGAACTTGGGCATTGTGAACTTGAGCTTGCCATAGCGTTGCTCTTCATTGTGTTGTTGACGATGGTGATGATGACGTCCTTGACGTGGAGGATAGTCATCCTCATGTTGCTCTTGGCGCGGATGAATTCCATGATCAACTTGCTCTTGTTGAACTTGAGGTTGAGGTGGAGCTTGATGAGCTTGTGGAGGAGCTTGTGGAGCTTGACGTTGCACACACGGTTGGTAGTTCCTCTCTTGGATTTCTTCTCGAAGGGCTTCCTCTTGATTGCGCCGCTCGCGATTGCGGTTGGCAATGGCTCAGCTCGAATCTTGAAGAGCACGTTGCGCCTCAAGAGCTTGTGCTTCTCGTTGTTGTTGTTGAAGACGTTGAGCCTAGGCATCTTGTTCCTCTTGGTGTAGGTGCGCTCGCTCTTCTTCTTGGCGTCATAGTCGTTGTCGTTCTTGAGCTTGTGCAAAAGCGACTTGGTTTGATAGAGGACAATGGATTTGCTCATCGACTTGTTCTTGTGTATGCTTGTCATGTAGCGGGTTCCGAGATGCATGCCGGTCTTGACGCGCAGCTCGTCGAAGAGTGTTCGATGATGGTGTACTTGAGTCGGAGAAGGTGTCGTCGGAGTGTCGACTCGAGCGGCTCCATCTTGAGGATGAAGAAGTGGAAGTACGTCGGTTCCTCATGAAGGCACGGATCTCGTCCATTCTTGCATCATTTTCTTGCTTGCGAGCGTCGAATTTGTTGTCGAAGTAGTCCCTCATTGCTTGTTGTTCTTGGTGCAATGCCTTTTGAGCTCCAAATAGGTGGTTCTTGGTGACAAATGATGTCATGTCGTCGTCGTTCTCGATAAGAGGTAGAGTGGTAGAAGAACTTGGCCTATCCATCATTCCAAGCAAAATGTAAGTGGTAGAAGGAAAAGAACGTATACCAAATGTACCTTGACCGAAGTTGAAGATGAATCAAGTTCACTCAAATGCGGACAATGAAATAGCACTGTTGGTACCAATTCTTGTCGGTTCTCACACCTACACACGTAAAAGCTTATGGTGGAGCTTGGTTAGGATGGTGGCACAAAATTTGATGCAATAGTAAGTGATCTTCAATAATGTTGGAAAAGATTCACAAATTTGCAAATGCAACAAGTAGACCAAGCAAGTATAGGTACACGGAAACACACACGCAAATAGATAAATGGGATTGTGCAATCCAAAAGTGAGCCAAAATGTGGAAACCACGAAAATGCTCTTGTTGCACAATACTAGAGAGACGCTAGCACGATTGCACAATAGGCGGATACGCAAACTTGTGCACAACCTACTAGGAAAAAATGCAACGATCTCTATCCCAAGTATGCTATATGTATGATATTTCGGTGCTATGATCCAAGATGATCGGATATGACCATCTTAATGTTGTATGATGCTATGGTTCTTGCTTATAAGCTCTTTGCTTATCTTTCCTCTTTGCTTAAAAGGTTGGGTGGCTCTTTCACTTTTGAGCTCTTTTCTTATGCAAACTTCACGAACCAATATAGCAATTGCGTATGCTATGACAACTTTGTGACACACAAGTTGATCTCAAGATATGCACCACTATTGTATGGTATGTATGCTATGGAGTATGACCACTAATGTGCACAAGTCACGTTGCCAGCAATTCTCAATGGCTAGTCTTGATGGGTAAGCTACGCAAAATGAGGCAATGTGGGTATCAATGCAATTGCAAGGTATGACAAAGATGTCGTCGAAGTTACCGTCCTTGGCGATGATGAGTAGTCGGTGGAGATGAGCGGTGGTGATGTTGACGTCGAACCGTACCTATATAGCCGAAACACAATAGGACACGGGAAACCACAACCCAACTCTCAAAGACCAAAACGTGTCAAAATTGACATAGGAGGTAGCGGTGATTGGAGGTGGTGTTTGTGGAAGGTGGTATGGGTATGCGGAAGTAGCCGTGGGCTCCGGGCAAAATTGGGCGAGGGTGTGGTGGATGGTGGTGCGGGGTGGAACTGCTGCTGCCAGGGGCCGGATGTCCGGGCCAGACGCCGGATGTCCGGTACACCGGATGTCCGGTGGACTTGGCGGATGTCCGGGCTCCTGGATCGGGGACGAACATTATGAACTCCACGGGAAAAATTCGCAACTCCGGGGCAAAATTTGGACGAATTGGTGGATGGAAAAGGGTGGGGAGGGTGGGAAAAGCTAGATCCACACGCAGCAACACAAATCCATGGACCAAATCCAACAAAATCTCAACTCACCAAGAAATCACAAAAAAATTTGGGGCTATTTTTGGTGGGGAATTTTCGGATTTAGGACGAAAGCAACAAAATCAAGATAGAAAACACGGTGTATGGGGCTCCAAAAACGTGATCAACGTGGCTCAAGATACCAAGATGATGTAGGGTGGAACCCTATGTGGACGATCTTTCATGTTTGGAGTGGATCCTACGGGGAATCACGAAGAACACGCGGAAGCACAAAGGGGAAACACGGGGAAAACGAGAGAGAGAATCACGAAACCGACATAGAATCAATCACACGAGTGCTAGATCATCGTACACAAAGAGATACATATGATCCACAATCAACAAAGGTAAGGACACTAAGGTAACCGATCTTCTCCGTGAGGAGGTCTTGAATCCACGAGGGGGATCTTCCCACGAGGGGG
This sequence comes from Triticum aestivum, assembly GCF_018294505.1. Classification (NCBI taxonomy): domain Eukaryota; kingdom Viridiplantae; phylum Streptophyta; class Magnoliopsida; order Poales; family Poaceae; genus Triticum; species Triticum aestivum. The sequence goes on from NC_057801.1 coordinate 353,138,519, forward strand.
TCTTGAATCCTATTGGATCTTCTCCGAGGAGGCCGCGGTCTCTCACAAAGAGGAGATCCGATGGATGAGCGAAGCTCTATCTCTAATCCGAGCTAAATCAACGCTAACCCTAAAACGTACGGGAGGAGGGAGTATATATAGTTAGAGGGTCGAAGGGGGTACATGGGCCACTGCCCAGAGAGCTGTGCGCAGGCAGGGGCGCCAGATGTCCCGGCGTTGGGCCGGATGTCCGGTGGTTCATGAGGGACCGGATGTCCGGGCTGGAGGTGCCGGATGTCTGGTGCTTCCGGAGGGACCAGATGTCCGGTGGTTCTTGCGGATGTCCGGGCTATTGGGGCCATCTTCTATGCATTCGGGACGCCGGGGCCGGATGTCCGGGCGGGAGGCCGGATTTCCGGTGGGTGGCTGGATGTCCGGTTGCTGTATCCTTCTTCTGCAGAGTCTGGACGTGTATATCTCCAGGGGCCGGATGTCCGGGGTCCTGGCCGGATGTCCGGTGCGTGGAGGCTGCTTTTGCCTTCTACCATGGGTTCTCTTCGTCCGTGGACTTGGGGTCTTGTTCATCTTCATGTGCATCCTCGGGAGGGTCCTCTTGGTACCTAATCATGCACAACATTCCAGATTGAGGTAGTAGCCATGTCTCGAGAGGGTCATATGATATATCACTAAGGAGAGAAGTCACCTCGGTCTCGAGAGCTCGAGCTCGTGCTCTTGTCATGGGTCCTCTTGGTGCTTGGTGAGGCGACGGAAGGTCCATGGGGATGACCGAAGGATGCTCCGCATCAGTGTAACACCCCGGATGTAACTTTCCATCTTTGTAACACCAACTCATTTTCGGCTATGTGATATGATATTCCCTCCGTGGTTGGGTTTTGTCTTTTGTTTTTGCATTTTATTCATGTCATGCATATCATGCCATGTCATCATGTGCATCTCATTTGCATATGTGTTCGTCTCATGCATCCGAGCTTTTTCCCCGTTGTCCGTTTCGCAATCCGACACTCCCACATACACCGGCGCACCCCTCTTGTCTCTTTTCGTGTGCGGGTGTTAAACGTTCTTGGAATGGACCGAGCCTTGCCAAGTGGCCCTGGTATAGCACCGGTAGACCACCTGTCAAGTTTCGGGTCATTTGGAGCTCGTTTGGTACTCCAACGGTTAACCGCACTCCCGCAAAGGCCTCTTTTGAGTTGCAGCCCAACACCCCTCCAAAACAGCCCAATAACCCATCTAAGTCACTTCCATGCTCTCCGTCATCGGATCACGATCGTGTGGGCGAAAACCGCACCCCATTTGGACACTCCTAGCTCCCTCTACCTCTATATATAGATCCCTCCCCCGAAATTCGCGGGCAAACCCTAGACAAATCCCTCTCCGCGCCGCCGGACACGTCCGGACGGAGCCGTACGCATCCGTCGCCGTGCCCCGACGAATCAGGCTCCGCCACATGGCAGGCCCGCGCCCACATCGCTGCCGGCCGCGCCAGGCCCGCGCGAGGCCCGTCCCCGGCCCCCGCAGCCCGCGCCGCCCCCGCGCTCGGCCCGCAGCGCCGCCGCCGTGGATCTCCCGCGCCGCCGCCGTCCTCCGCCTCCGGCCCCCGCAGCCCACCGCCGACCGCCGCCGCCGCCGTCCTCCGCCGCCATCGCCACCCGCCTCGTGCACCGCGCGCCCGCGCCCCGCGCGCCTCCGACCGGAGCCGCGCGCCCCGCCGCCTGACGCCCTCTCCGGCGCCGGCCGCCTCCGCCACCCTCCGCCGGACCTCCTCGTCCCCGGCCTCCACCGTGACCTCCTACTCCGGCCGCCGTCGCCGCAAGCTCCGGCGTCGTCCTCGACCTCGATCCGGCCAGATCCGATCTAATCCGGCGGTTGACTTTCTTCTTCCCCGTTTTTTTTCACCAAGTCAATAATCTGCTATAAAAATTTGTTGCATCTTAATCGCATCACAACTTCGCATCGGTAGCTCCATTTCGTGCGTGTAATATGTCAAATTGTTCGCGTCGAAGAGTACATCATTTCATTCCATTACATCATTTACATTTGAGCTCGTCTTGATACCCGAAATGCTGTTGGAAGAGGGCTTCATATTGTTAGTTTCAGATTCTTATCAGAACAAGCTCTTTTGTCATTTTTGCCATGATTGATGTGTGCATCCTATGAGGTTGATCCCTAAATGTGTTTTGAACTAGGCTATGTCTTCTTTACAGAGGTGCTTACCATGTATTTTTGTGACCAATGTGGTGACTGGCACAAGCATGCAAACTAGGCTTCGTGTTAATGCTGATTTTAGTTCCTGTTCTGCTGTAATTTTGGTGCCATGTAAATATGTTGCTACAGAGAGATCCAAGCATAATTTGAGATACTTCAGTAAGGGTGTTTTGAAAACATGGTTATGCTCTATCCATCCATGGTCCTGGTTGCAATTATGTAGTCTAGCATGTCATTTTCGTGCTCTACTTTTGCTTCAAATTGTTTCCTGGCAGATTGTTTACATGTTATTCAATTTTGCCGGGGTTGTTGTAGTTGATCCGGGTATGCTATGATGTTGTTTGTTGCCATGTATAGCTTCTATGACATGTCTTCTTGATGGATGTATGTTTAGTTTATCATGAGATGCGCTGTAGTGAGTGCATCGAGCTCGCGAAGGTGCCTTCATATTCTATGGTCCTTTTTGGCTTATGGTCAGTAAGAGACTTTTGATCTATGCTTTGAGTAGATTCATGCCATGTCTTATTTTGCTATTATAAGTTCCCGTAGCATGTTGATAACCTGCTCTGAACATTGCTTCGTGATGCTGTTTATGCCATGTCCAACCTGATATTTTTTTTGCACTTTCACCATTCTTGTTTGAACCTGCTATGATGTGATTTAGCCGTAGCTCAGTGTTCCTCTTTTGTAAAACATCTCCTGTAGATCACTGCCATATGCTTTGTTTTCATGTTGGGGTGATGTAGCATAGTTTCTTGTTGCATACTAAGTAGCATCGTGCTGTTAAACGCAGCTTTGTGTCATTCTTGTTTTGCTTGCCATTTGCAAACCGTGCATCCGAATCCGGTGATCTTTATATTGATTTCAACCGAAATCATCTCATCTTTCCAGCGGCATACTTGGTTTGCCAAGTTGATGCCTTGTTCATCCTTTTTCCTCCCGAAGCACGCATATGCATTGCATATCACATCTCGCATATCATGACATGTATTGCATCATGTTGCTTGTGCATTGCACCGTGATTTATTGTGGTTCCTTTGCTTGTGTTCTTGCTTTGGGTAGAGCCGGGGGACGAGTACGTGCACGAGGAACCTGTTGAGTACGCTTACGAGGATCCGGCCTTCGACAACTCTGAGAACCTTGCAGGCAAGATGATCATACCTTTGATATCATTTCTATTTTTGCTTGCTAGTACTCGCTCTATCGCTATGTTAGCTCTTCCTACCATTGTTTACCATGCCTACCTATTGCCATGTTAAACCTCTAACCATCCTGTCCTAGCAACCATTGATTGGCTATGTCACCGCTTTTGCTCAGCCCCTCTTATAGCATTGTTAGTTGCAGGTGAAGATGAAGTTTGTTCCTGGTCGGAACATTGTTACTTTGGGATATCACAATATCTCCTATTTAAATTAATGCACCTTATATACTTGGTAAAGGGTGGAAGTCTCGGCCTTATGCCTGGTGACTTGTTCCACTCTTGCCGCCCTAGTTTCCGTGATACCGGTGTTATGTTCCTTGAGTTTGCGTTTCTTACACGGTTGGGTGATTTATGGGACCCCCTTAACAGTTCGCTTTGAATAAAACTCCTCCAGCAAGGCCCAACTTTGGTTTTACCATTTGCCACCTAAGCCCTTTCCCTTGGGTTTTCGCGAGCCCAAGGGTCATCTTTATTACCCCCCCCCCCGGGCCAGTGCTCCTCTGAGTGTTGGTCCAAACTAGAGCCCTTTGCAGCGCCACCTCGGGGAAACTTGAGGGCTGGTTTTAGTTGTATGGACTGCTCATCCGTTTGTGCCCTGAGAACGAGATATGTGCAGCTCCTATCGGGATTTGTCGGCACAGTCGGGTGGTCTTGCTGGACTTGTTTTACCATTGTCGAAATGTTTTGTGAACCGGGATTCCGAGACTGATCGGGTCTTCCCGGGAGAAGGTATATTCCTTCGTTGACCGTGAGAGCTTGTGATGGGCTGAGTTGGGACACCCCTGCAGGGTATATAATCTTTCGAAAGCCGTGCCCGTGGTTATGAGGCAGATGGGAATTTGTTAATGTCCGGTTGTAGATAACTTGACACTTGACTTCATTAAAATGCATCAACCGCGTGTGTAGCCGTGATGGTCTCTTCTCGGCGGAGTCCGGGAAGTGAACACGGTTTGTGTTATGCTTGACGTAAGTAGTTTCAGGATCACTTCTTGATCGCTTCTAGCTTCTCGACCGACGCGTTGCTTCTCTTCTCGCTCTCACTTGCGTATGTTAGCCACCATATATGCTTAGTGCTTGCCGCAGCTCCACCATATCACACCTTTTCCTACCTATGAGCTTAAATAGTCTTGATCTCGCGGGTGTGAGATTGCTGAGTCCCCGTGGCTCACAGATTCTACCAAAACAGATGCAGGGGCCGAGGATACCAGCGCAGATGGCGCAACTGAGTTGAAGTGGGAATTTGATGAGGCCCTTGGTCGTTACTATGTATCGTTTCCAGATGATCAGTAGTGGAGCCCAGTCGGGACGATCGGGGATCTAGCATTTGGGGTTGTCTTCTTTTCATTTGAACTTGACCGTAGCTGGTCTATGAGTGTACTTTGAATGATGTATGATCTTAAATTATGTATTGTGTGAAGTGGCGATTGTAAGCCAACTCTCTTTATCCCATTCTTGTTCATTACATGGGATTGTGTGAAGATGACCCTTCTTGCGACAAAACTACTATGCGGTTATGCCTCTAAGTCGTGCTTCGACACGTGGGAGATATAGCCGCATCGTGGGTGTTATAATCAGTTTTTACTATGCATTAGTATTACCCCTCAAATATTTGCATGAGTAGGATTGGGAACATGTGGTTTGGTTGTAGTACTTGAGGTAGGAACCTAATACCTTTTGATCACCCCGGGAATATATGTTATGCTTTATTATTGCTCAGCCATGCTCGTAGACGGGGATTGGATCATGATTCACATGGAAGTTATGAGAGTTTTAAGTCTTAGATACCTTAAGGTGGCAACTTTAATACACATCTGGGAGGATTGGTTAGGGCACCTGGGGAACCCAGTATTGTCCATGAAGAGAAATCTCGGAGTATCCGTGTGATTTTTCCTCGGTTCGCCACCCAGGCTCAAAGGGATCATGTGATATTTCATGACTAGAAACTTCCGTGTGCAGCCACAAGCCATTATGGGCTCTGGCATAGTTGAGTAAGTTGTATGAGCTCTCGAAGAGGTGGACTAGAAGATGTAGAGGGAAAGTAGGTGTACCAGTCTGCCCGGAGTAGAGAGTTAATGCTTCAGAAATACTATGTCTCGATCTTCCGATCATGGATGCGGTCGAGTCTTTTGGGGAAAAGTGTGCACCCTCTGTAGAGTGTATAAACTAATCATGGTTAGCCGTGTCCCCGATTATGGACATCTTGAGTATCTGGAATTGGATATTATTGTTGATCTCATCACTCTTTAATTAATTGGTTGGGGTTTCATGATGATATTGTTTAATTGGGATTTGAGCTGGGGGAACCTTCTGATTAGGACATCAATACCATTGTTACACCCACAGCCCCTACTGCTACATATATTGGACCAATTACTAGAGCTCACGCACGCCAATTAAATTATCAGGTACTTTCATTTCTTTGTAATGATTCTAATGTTCATGAGAATATGATGCTGCTTAAATTGGATACATTTGTTTTGCTTACAAATGAAGAGCCTAGCTTGGAGAAGGATGAACATTGGAGCAAGAACAAGCATGGAGTTGATGGCATGCGCAAGGGGAACAAGAACAGAGTTACAAGTGATGATTTCAGGACTTTGAAGCCACCATAATGGGTGCATGAAACCTTGGACGAAATATACAAGATGCCACTTCATAAATTTCGTCCCGAGGCTATTCTAGGTGTTGCGTCACCTTATTATTGGGCCAGGCCCATGTAATTTCGAAATACATAAGTATAGGCTATTTTTAGAGTCCATATGTGGGGGGAAACAAGAGATAGGGTTGATTTCGGACCCCTCCACCAAGGGCCACGAAATTCCCCCCCTCTTCCTCCATATATACAGCCCTTAGGGCACCGTTTAGACTTTGGGTTTTGTTTAGATTAAAGTTCGCCATAGCTGCAACTTCGCATACTTCGTTTGTGTTCAACGACCAGACAAAGGCGTCACAGAACCCCACCTTGATCAATAAAGCTTTCCTCTTATATTCGCAATATCCAGATTGCAATCGTAGTTTCTTGCTTGTTCTTCGTTTGCCTGCAGGAAACAGACCTTCGTGGTCAGGTTGATCGTGCTCCGGCGTGGTCAATAACCTCTTGGAGTTGGTTTAGCGATTGCTAAGGCGCGGCGTCCTCGCACGTTCGTAGTCGGATCGTCAAAGTCGACTTCCTCCCAAACGATAGCCACCATCTCATTGAAAGACGAGACACCTTTGCCTCTATCAAGTGGTATCAGATTTCCAGGTTGCTCGGTGAGATTTTACAGTTTTTAATAGTTTAGACCGAGTATGTTCTTCATACCTATAGGCCACGAAAAAGCCAAAAAAAATTAGGGTTAGTTCATCCCATCCGAACCAATCTGAGCCTTTGCATAATCTTTTTTGTATTTTCTTTGTTGAATTTGCGGTTGCATCGTCGTGTCAAGTTGTTGGTCTTAGCGTCTAGTCCTTTAGAGTTTCGAGTTCTGTTCACAGGTTGTCACGTCGCCGCTGCCATATATCACCACTACATCATCATCGTCGCTGCTGCCATATACCACCACCACATATTCACCGCCAATCCGAGTCCATATACGCCACCACATATCCGCCGCCATCACGCCAATCCGAGTCCACCTGCAACATATATCCGCCACCAGTCCGAGTTCCACCAGATTCATCTCCGCCACCAGTCCGAGTTCTACCAGTTTCATCTCCGCCACCAGTCCTATTCCGAGTCCAGTATTTTGTTACTCTGTTTTGGATTTCCAGATCACGCCATACTCCGAGTCGTGACAGAGAAGGACTCCCCAACTTCCGTGCTACCCGCAGTAGAGAAATAGTTCCAAACTCAAAAAAAAACTGGAGCACGATCAATTTTTAGACCTTTTGTAGACTTTTTCAAAAAAACATTGTTGCGGAGCAAAAAAAATAGAGGAAAAAAGTGCAAAAAAGGGGAAAAAGAGAAAAAAAATTCAGAGTGTGCTCCTCCCTTGTTTACGTGCCGCGTCGTGATTTTGTTGGTGCTCTAGGCTCGCGTCTCTAGCATAGTCTAGCCTAGGACCAGCACAGTACCGTCGTTGAGCGTTTATTCAACTTTGCATCTCTGAATTGATTATTGCTGACCCTTTTCGCTACCATATTATAAGCCTTCCCAGCTCCACATACATCTACGTCGTGTGTTTGACTCTCCCTGGTAATCGCTCTATCCAAGCTTTGAGAGTTTTGACTACAACGGTTGCCGATCACCGCCTGCTGCTAGGTAAGAACTGGTAAGAATTTGAGTTTTGCTTGACTGATTTGTGACACCCACCACCACCACTTGTTAGTAGTCTGTAGGATCATATTCTTGTGTGTTTCTATTGCTGCTAACCATGCCAGGATCACAAGACGACGAGATTGACTGGGAGAACTTAACGAACAAGGAGCTTCATGATAAGTTTTAGCAAATGATGACTGAACAGGTGCAAGATGTGCTGAACAATTTTGAAGAGGCCATGGAGAAGATCACTGGCCTTGAGGAGACGTTCAAAACAAAGCTCGATAACAGATTTAATGAACTGCTTGCACGTCTTCCACCATCGGCTGCACCTGCCGCACCTCTGCAACAACAACAACAACGACGACGACTACCTCCACATCGCGAAACAGCCCTCCGCCGAGCGAGCCGTGTTCCTCTTCAGCCTAGCCAAACTGCTGGTGCTGCTGTTGATAATTCTGTGGCTCCTACTGTTGATGGGGAGGAGGATGATTATGCGGGAGATTACGAGGATGAGGTTGATCAAAATCAGAACTACGTGCAACCACCAGCACCACAACCACCAGGTCGTCCACATGCAAATAATGGCAATGTTAGGGCTCCCCCTTAGGTACGAGATCATGACCATCTCCCTAAACTGAAATTGAATATTCCACCATTTGAGGGTAGATATGTTCCTGATATATATCTTACTTGGGAGTTAGAAACTGAACAACGATTTACATGTTTACAATATCTTGAGGAGAGACGTGTTCCTGTTGCTATTTGTGCTTTCACTAGCTTTGCATGTGTTTGGTGGTCTGAACATTGTAGATTATATCCTGTTCCAGCTACTTGGGCTGCTTTGAAAACTGCTATGCGTACTCGTTGGGTTCCACCATAGTATCAACGTGAATTGCTTCTAAAATTGCAGCGTTTGAGACAAGGAAAAAATTCTATAGAACAATATTACCAGGAATTACAAACTGGCATGATTAGATGTGGTATTGTTGAGGAGAATGAACCTATGCTTGCACGTTTTATGGGTGGATTAAATAGAGAGATTCAGAACATTCTAGAGTATAAGGAGTATACTAATATCACTTGTTTATTCCATCTTGCTTGTAAAGCTGAACATGAAGTGCAGGATCGACAAGCATTGGTGCGAACTAACTTTTCTACAGGTCGACCTTCATCATGGACACCGTGTGCATTCTCTACTTCCACTGCACCAGCACCTCCATTAGATGCCACCTCCAGCCGTGATACAAGAAAGCAGGCACAACCACCACTATCTGCCAAGAGCGCACCTGCCGGGCCTACACAGAGCTCTTCTTCTTCTATGGCATCAACTAGGCACACAAGTGATATTATTTGTCGTCGTTGTAAGGGAAGAGGTCATTATGCGATAGAATGCAAATCTCAGCGTGTGATGATTGCTACTGAGGATGGTGGGTATGAGTCCGCTAGTGACTATGATGAGGAGACGTTGGCTCTTATTACACGTGAAGAACACGGTGGAGATGATTCTGATCATGAGACGCAATATATGGCTCCTGAAGACGCTGACAGGTATGAATGTTTAGTTTCTCAACGTGTTTTGAGTGTGCAGGTCACACAAGCTGAGCAAAATCAGAGACATAATTTGTTCCATACAAAGGGAGTTGTGAAGGAATGTTCTGTGCACGTCATCATAGACGGAGGGAGCTGCAACAACTTGGCTAGCATGGAGATGGTGGATAAGCTCTCTCTCACCACAAGACCACATCCACATCCTTACTACATCCAATGGTTCAACAACAGTGGCAAGGTTAAGGTAACACATACTGTTCGTGTGCATTTTAGTATCTCTACATATGCTGATTATGTTGATTGTGATGTGGTACCTATGCAAGCATGTTCCTTATTACTTGGCCGACCATGGCAATTTGATAAAAATTATGTCCACCATGGTAGAAACAATTAGTATACTCTTGTTCATAAGGATAAAAATATTGCTTTGCTTCCTATGACTCCTGATTCCATTTTGAAAGATGATATTAATAGAGCTAATCAAGCAAAATAGGAGAAGAATAAGAGTGAAAATCAGATTGTGGCAAAAGAATTTGAGCAACAAATGAAGCCTAATAATAAACCATCTAGTGTTGCTTCTGAAATTAAATTGAAAAGTGCATGTTTACTTGCCACTAAATCTGATATTGATGAGCTAGATTTTAGCAAATCTGTTTGCTATGCTTTTGCGTGCAAAGAGGCATTATTTTCATTTGAGGACGTGCCTTCCTCTTTGCCCCCTGCTCTCACTATATTTTGCAGGAGTTCGCTGACGTCTTCCCACAAGACGTGCCACCGGGATTACCACCTATTCGAGGGATTGAACATCAAATTGACTTAATTCCCGGTGCATCGCTACCCAACTGTGCACCATACCGTACCAATCCAGAGGAGAAGAAGGAGAGTGTGCGTCAAGTACAATAGCTTCTCGACAAAGGTTATATACGCGAATCCCTCAGTCCTTGTGTTGTTCCTATTATTCTAGAGCCAAAAAAGGATGGTACATCACGTATGTGTGTTGATTGTAGAGGCATTAATAATATTACTATTCGTTATCTTCATCCTATTCCTAGGCTAGATGATATGCTTGATGAATTGAGTGGCTCTACAATATTCTCCAAAGTTGATTTGCGTAGTGGATACCATCAAATTCGTATGAAATTGGGGGATGAATGGAAAACTGCATTTAAAACTAAGTTTGGATTATATGAGTGGTTAGTCATGCCGTTTGGGTTAACTAATGCACCTAGTACTTTTATGAGATTAATGAACGAAGTTTTGCGTGCTTTCATTGGACGATTTGTGGTAGTTTACTTTGATGACATATTGATTTATAGCAGAACTTTGGAGGAACATTTGGAACATTTACGTGTTGTTTTTATTGCTCTACGTGATGCACGTTTGTTTGGTAACCTTGGGAAGTGCACCTTTTGCACCGACCGAGCGTCTTTTCTTGGCTATGTTGTTACTCCACAGGGAATTGAAGTTGATAAAGCCAAGATTGAAGCTATTGAGAGTTGGCCGCAGCCCAAAACGGTCACACAAGTGAGGAGTTTTCTTGGCCTCGCTGGATTCTATAGGCATTTTGTGAGAGATTTCAGCACCATTGCTGCACCTCTCAATGAGCTAACAAAGAAGGATGTGCCTTTTGTTTGGGGTACCGCACAGGAAGAAGCCTTCCCGGTATTGAAAGATAAGTTGACACATGCTCCTTTACTCCAACTTCCTGATTTTAATAAGACTTTTGAGCTTGAATGTGATGCTAGTGGAATTGGATTAGGAGGTGTGTTATTACAAGATGGCAAACCTGTTGCATATTTTTCTGAAAAATTGAGTGGGCCTAGTCTGAATTATTCTACTTATGATAAAGAATTATATGCACTTGTTCGGACTTTAGAGACATGGCAACATTATTTATGGCCCAAAGAATTTGTTATACATTCTGATCATGAATCTTTGAAACATATTAAAAGTCAAGCTAAACTGAATCGTAGACATGCTAAATGGGTTGAATTCATTGAGACTTTCCCTTATGTTATTAAACACAAGAAAGGTAAAGAAAATGTTATTGCTGATGCATTGTCTCGTCGCTATACTATGCTTTCACAACTTGACTTCAAAATATTTGGTTTGGAGACCATCAAAGATCAATATGTGCATGATGCTGATTTTAAAGATGTATTGCAGAATTGTAAAGAAGGGAGAACATGGAACAAGTTCGTCGTTAATGATGGATTTGTGTTTCGTGCTAACAAGCTATGCATTCCAGCTAGCTCTATTCGTCTTTTGTTGTTGCAGGAGGCGCATGGAGGGGGATTAATGGGACACTTTGGCGTGAGGAAGACGGAGGACGTACTTTCTACACATTTCTTTTGGCCAAAGATGAGACGGGATGTTGAGCGTTTTATTGCTCGTTGCACTTCATGTCAAAAAGCTAAGTCACGACTCAATCCTCATGGTTTATATATGCCTTTGCCTGTACCTAGTGTTCCTTGGGAGGATATATCTATGGACTTTGTTTTAGGTTTACCTCGAACAAAGAAGGGGAGGGATAGCATATTTGTTGTCGTGGATAGATTCTCGAAAATGGCACACTTTATACCATGTCATAAAAGCGATGATGCCGTTAATGTTGCTGATTTGTTATTTCGTGAAATTATTCGCTTGCATGGTGTGCCCAATACTATTGTTTCAGATCGTGATACTAAATTTCTTATCCACTTTTGGAGATGTTTATGGGCTAAGTTGGGGACTAAACTGCTTTTTAGTACTACTTGTCACCCCCAAACTGATGGACAAACTGAAGTAGTCAATAGAACATTGTCTACGATGCTTAGGGCTGTCTTGAAGAATAATAAGAAAATGTGGGAAGAATGCTTGCCTCATATTGAATTTGCTTATAATCGTTCATTGCATTCTACTACTAAGATGTGCCCTTTTGAAATTGTGTATGGTTTCCTACCTCGTGCACCTATTGATTTGTTGCCTCTTCCATCTTCGGAGAAGGTTAATTTTGATGCTAAACAACGTGCTAAATTGATTTTAAAAATGCATGAGTTAACTAAGGAAAACATTGAGCGTATGAATGCTAAATATAAACTTGCTGGAGATAAGGGTAGAAAACATCTTGTGTTTGCACCTGGAGATCTTGTTTGGTTACATTTGAGTAAGGATAGATTTCCTGATTTGCGCAAATCAAAGCTAATGCCTCGTGCTGATGGTCCTTTTAAGGTGTTGGAGAAAATAAATGATAATGCATATAAACTTGAGCTGCCTGCAGATTTTGGGGTTAGTCCCACTTTTAACATTGCAGATTTGAAGCCTTATTTGGGTGAGGAAGATGAGCTTCCGTCGAGGACGACTTCATTTCAAGAAGGGGATGATGATGAGGACATCAATGCCATTTTTACACCCACAGCCCCTACTGCTACATATACTAGACCAATTACTAGAGCTCGTGCACGCCAATTAAATTACCAGGTACTTTCGTTTCTTGGTAATGATTCTAATGTTCATGAGAATATGATGCTGCCTAAATTGGATACATTTGTTTTACTTACAAATGAAGGGCCTAGCTTGGAGAAGGATGAACATTGGAGCAAGAACAAGCATGGAGATGATGGCATGCGCAAGGGGAACAAAAACGGAGTTACAAGTGATGATTTTAGGACTTTGAAGCCACCATAATGGGTGCATGAAGCCTTGGACGAAATATACAAGATGCCACTTCATAAATTTCGTCCCGAGGCTATTCTAGGTGCTGCGTCACCTTATTATTTGGCTAGGCCCATGTAATTTCGAAATACATAAGTATAGGCTATTTTTAGAGTCCGTATGTGGGGGGAAACAAGAGATAGGGTTGATTTCGGACCCCTCCACCAAGGGCCACGAAACCCCCCCCCCCCGCTCTTCCTCCATATATACAGCCCTTAGGGCACCGTTTAGACTTTGGGTTTTGTTTAGATTAAAAGTTCACCATAGCTGCAACTTCGCGTACTTCGTTTGTGTTCAACGACCAGACAAAGGCATCACAGAACCCCACCTTGATCAATAAAGCTTTCCTCTTATATTCGCAATATCCAGATTGCAATCTTAGTTTCTTGCTTGTTCTTTGTTTTCCTGCAGGAAACAGACCTTCGTGGTCAGGTTGATCATGCCCCGGCGTGGTCAATAACCTCTCGGAGTTGGTTTAGCGATTGCTAAGGCGCGACGTCCTCGCACGTTCGTAGTCGGATCGTCAAAGTCGACTTCCTCCAAAACGATAGCCACCATCTCATCGAAAGACGGGACACCTTTGCCTCTATCACCTTCTCAAATATTTTGGTACAACTTGGGAGTAGTTAAATACATTTATTCCTTTCTTGTAGGAAAAAACTAGCTTTATGCAAAATCATAAACTTAGAGCCTCCACCAGCCAAATATTGCATGTAGATATAGTTCTTGCATTTCGTTGCTTTACAGTGTAACTCTGCCAACATATTCAATGTGCTGACCTACACGGCTGCAACGTCTCATGTTGCAGACTTCTCAGATGACGAATAAGGTGCGATAGGTCGTTGTCATGCACTCAGCTATGTCGTTGGAGTTGATGGAATCATTTACCTTCAAAGCTTCCGCAGTTATTTAGTTTAGATGGCCTTCAACCATGATATTTTATGTAACCATACTCTTTATGAGGACTCGATGTAATAAGTGTATGATTGAACTCTGTTATAATTCCTTGAGTACTGTACGTGTCAGCATTACCGATCCAGGGATGACACTAATGCATAGAGACTTCGGTCCATTGGGATCGTGGTTGCTAAAAGATGGTATCAGAGCACACGCTGACTGTAGGATGCGACCACTAGAATAAGCCATAGAAATTCTCTTCTTTTCTCATTTCTAATTCTCCTCTATTTCTACTCTATAGATGGCGGATCCCAGGAACAAGTTCACTCAGTCGGATGATGACACCCCTTTCGGGCGACACTTGAAGGAAGTCACTAAGTACCTGAACATCGGACTACCAAGCTTCACGGGGACTTTCTCTGCAACTGTACCGAAAGAGGAGCATTGGAAGATCAAAGTCTGGTTACATGGGAGGACGTTCGTGCCAACAACGGAGCCTATTGATTTCTACCTTGATGCACCAAGCTGGAGTTTAGGAAAGAGCATGGCAGCCCATATCACCTTTGGACACATATGTGAGGTGTATCACAAGGAGCTGGAAAACACTATCTACCAAATATGTGGCCGCCGAGACAAAGAATGGGAGATGATTCGTACCAGGAGGGATGGATCAATTGCATCTTACATTCAGGAGATGGGAGATCATATTCGTCGACAAGAGAATCAACTATGCTTTAACATGAAGAAGATCAAGAAGCTGCTGAAGAAGAAGAACAATGAGCTAGAAGAGGAACTCAAGTTTGCACGCGATGGATATGAGGAAGAAATTGCTGTACTATTGGAGAAGCATGAAGATCTGAAGAGGAAGCTAGGACTACCAATGGAGAGTCACAAGCAGAACCAGCCAAGGAGATCCATTTGGAGGACTACATCATCTTGGATGACACCGACACGGATAGCGATGCAAATTATGACAATGATGATGACTACGTTGATGAAGATGGAGCAAATATCATGGAGTCTTCCTTTGATAAAAATTTCTAGATGACCACCATTGTAACTAGTAGTATTCTTCCAAGTAGTTAGCAATCGATCGAGTTCATAATCGTAGTTTAGATCGTTTGTGTAAACCTTGTGTGCTTTTGAATGAAGTGAATTGACTGTTTTGTCTCATGTGTATATGGGTAGTGAATCTCTCTTAGACCTTATTCTATTCTGTTTTCTCACCCCTTCTAACCCATCAGATGCCTCCGAGACGTGACAATGGATTCTTGTTCCCACCGGGGCTCACTCAGTTGATCCAGCAGCAGAATACCTTGATGCAGATGCTAGTTCAGAACCAGAACCAAGGCAGCAGCAGCAGCAACAACAACAACAACAACAACAACAACAACAACAACAACAACAACAACAACAACAACAACAACAACAACAGCAACAACAACCACAACAACGACGACGACGACGACAACAACAACGACAACGACAACAACGACAACAACAACGACAGCAACAACAACGACAACAACGACAACGACAACGACGACAACAACAACGACGACAACAACAACAACAACGACAACAACGACAACGACAACGACGACGACAACAACAACAACAACAACAACAACAACAACAACAACAACAACAACAACAACAACAACAACAACAACAACAACAACGACGACAACAACGACAACAACAACCACAACAACCACAACGACAACGACAACGACAACAACAACGACAACAACAACGACAACAACAACGACAACAACAACAACAACAACAACAACAACAACAACAACAACAACAACAACAACAACAACAACAACAACAACAACAACAACAACAACAACAACAACAACAACAACAACAACAACAACAACAACAACAACAACAACAACAACAACAACAACAACAACAACAACAACAACAACAACAACAACAACAACAACAACAACGACAACCACGACGACGACAACAACGACGACGACAACGACGACGACGACGACAACAACAACAACAACAACAACAACAACAACGACAACAACAACGACAACCACGACGACGACAACAACGACGACGACAACGACGACGACCACGACAACAACGACAACAACAACGACAACAACAACGACAACAACAACAACAACAACAACAACAACAACAACAACAACAACAACAACAACAACAACAACAACAACAACAACAACAACAACAACAACAACAACAACAACAACAACAACAACGACAACAACAACGACAACAACAACGACAACAACAACGACAACAACAACGACAACAACAACAACAACAACAACAACAACAACAACAACAACAACAACAACAACAACAACAACACCCTGTTGACAACCTAGCCCGCCTTCTGAGGTTGAATCCGCCGGTGTTCTCTAGCAGCACCGAGCCGATTGTTGCAGATGATTGGCTCCGCAAGATTGGAAGGGAGATGACTACTGCAGTATGCACAGATGCGGAGAGAGTGCGTTTCACCGCACATCAGCTTGATGGAACCACAACATCTTGGTTGGAGAACTTCACTACCACTTACCCCATTGATACAGTTACATGGGATCAGTTTTAGCAAGGTTTCCACACCGCCCATGTTCCAGCAGGAGCTATGAGCATGAAGAAGTGTGATTTTTCAACTTGCGCGAAGGAGGTCGTACAGTGGAACAGTATGTGGATGAGTTTAGCAAGTTAGCACGCTATGCCCCAGATGATGTGGCCACAGATGCCACAAAGCAGGAGAAGTTTTTGGATGGACTCAACGATGAGCTGAGTATGTAGTTGATGGTGGCAACATTCAATAACTACTAGGAGTTGGTAGATAGGGCCATCATGATAGAAGCCAAGCAACAAAAGATTGACAATCGCAAGAGGAAGTATGGACAGGGGAGGAACAATTCTAGAGCTCAGCAAAAGCCCCACTATTCCCCGTATTCGGGGGGACATACTCATAACCATGGAGGCCATAACCATGGAGGACACACGCAGAATGGAGCAAATTCGCACAACCATAGTGGCCCCAAGAATGGCAATGGGAATGGAGGAAGCAGCAGTCATAACCGTTCCAACACCTTAACACCAGCCAAGAGGTATCTGAGCCACATTACTTGTTTCAAGTGCCAGAAGACCGGACATTATGCCAATGATCGTCCTGAAGCAAATAATGGAAATGGCAACGGAGGTTCTGCCAACAAGCCCAACCCCTTCACCAAAGGTCATGTGAACCACGTCAGCGTGGAGGAGCTTGAGGATCAACCCAACACAACTGTCGGTAAGTTTTTGATTAATGCAATTACTTCACTTGTTCTTTTTGATACTGGTGCATCGCATTCCTTCATATCAAGGGGATTTGTGGGTAAGTATAAGTTGCCAACGGTAGCTCTTAAGTCACCTATGTTAGTAAGTTCCCCAGCAGCGGAGTATATGGCTAGTAGAGGATGCTATCAGTTGCCAGTAACCATAGGTAGACATGTTTTCCCCACCGACCTGATTGTCCTGAAGTCGCAAGGATTAGATGTGATACTAGGCATGGATTGGCTATCCAAGTTTGAGGGAAACATCGATTGCGCCAGTAAATCAATTCTTCTCACCACCCCGGAAGGAAAGAGGATCAAGTATGTATCCAGGCATGCGCCGAGGAGGACTCAGGTGAATTCCTTATCAGGAGTTGTACAGGAGGAAGTACCAGTGGTGAAAGATTATCCTGATGTATTTTCAGAAGAGTTACTGATACGTCTACAACGTATCTATAATTTCTGATTGTTCCATGCTATTAAATTACCCCTTTTGGATGTTTATGGGCTTTATTTTACACATTTATATCATTTTTGGGACTAACCTACTAACCGGAGGTCCAACCCGTATTGCTGTTTTTTGCCTATTTCAGTATTTCGAAGAAAAGGAATATCAAACGGAGTCCAAACGGAATGAAACCTTCGGGAGCGTGACTTTTGGAACGAACGTGATCCAGAGGACTTGGAGTGCAAGTCAAGAAGCAGCCGAGGCTCTCACGAGATAGGAGGGCGCCCCCCCCCCTCTAGGGCGCGCCCCCCTGTCTCGTGGGCCCCTCGGGTGTCCACCGACGTACTTCTTCCTCTTATATAAGCCTACGTACCCCAAAAAGATCCAGGGAGCAGATGAAACACAATTTCCACCACCATAACCTTCTGTATCCGCAAGATCCCATCTTGGAGCCTTCACCGGCGTTCTGCTGGAGGGGGAATCGACCATGCAGGGCTTCTACATCAACATCCTTGCCCCTACGATGAGTTGTGAGTAGTTTACCACAGACCTGATAAGTTGTGAGTAGTTTACCACAGACCTACGGGTCCATAGTTATTAGCTAGATGGCTTCTTCTCTCTTTTTGGATCTCAATACAATGTTCTCCCCCTCTCTTGTGGAGATCTATTCGATGTAAACTCTTTTTGCGATGTGTTTGTCGAGATCCGATGAATTGTGGGTTTATGGTCAAGTTTATCTATGAATAATATTTGAATCTTCTCTGATAGAGGCGGGGGTGTCCCGATCTTTCGATGAGATGATAACTATCGATTTGGTGGAGACGACTTTGACGATCCGACTACAAACGTGCACGATGTTGCGCCTTAGCAATCGCTAAACCAACTCCGAGAGGTTATTGACCATGCTGAAGCACAATCAACCTGACCATGAAGGTCTATTCCTGCAAACAATCGAAGAACAAGTAAGAATATGATAAATAAATCTGAATATTGCGAATATAGATGAAGTATTGATAAAGGTGGGGATCCGTAAGCGGTCTTGGTCTGGTCGTTGGACACAAACGAAGTACACGAAGTTGCAATGGCTAACTTTTAACTAAACAAATCCCCAGGAAAAAGCTACTAGATGGATCAACTTATATAGGAGCAAGGGGTGGCGGCCTAGGAGGTGGGAGGACATCCCAAGGCAGCCTAAAACTAGCCCTAGGTCGTACAAGGCCAATGGGCCCAAGTGGAGGTGATGCAACACCTTTGGACTTGTTGTTTGACTCGGATTCTGCTGCAACGTCTGATTGTTTCGTCGCTATCTCAACGCTCCGGTCGAATTTGAAGGTGAATCCAATTGGGCTGGAAAGAGCACAAAATCTAGAATCCAACAAAAAAAGAATCACCCAATTCGGAGTCCGTATGAAAAAGTTGTTGGCATTTTGAGTCAGGTATGTCTGTGCAGTCCGAATCTGAATCCAGAACGTGAGAGACTTGGACTCTATCTTCTCTTGGCCCAAAAGTGAAGTAAGAGAACTTTTTGAACAGCACTTAAACATCTCTTTCTCCCTTATCTTCATATGTGAATTGTACAAATATCCCATACACCTGCAATTAGACAAAACACAAAAGTGTGTGAAGTATTTTTGTTCTGCATAACATAAATAGATTATTGAATAGTTTGCACTAGAAATCACGTGACAAATATGCATGTATGCAATATTTTTGGTCGTATCCAAGGTAGTCATGTCCTCATCATCCTCCCCTTTTTGAAAACAAAGCCGTCCTCGGCGTTGCTTAATCTGAAATGTGGCTAACAAAAGAGACAAGGTATACATGTTGTATATGTATATCTCATCCATTTTTACTTCCCTTGATTTTTGCACATATGACACATGTATACATGAGTAACTTTCATAGATCATAAAATATAAAGCCAAAATATTATCATAAGTAGAAGGCATGAAAATATTGCAACTCAGTTTGCACATATAAGTGAAGCTCTTATTCCTATCAAAAGATTGACAATATTCATCATTAAACCATCCCAACATTGGTGAATAAACCTTACTTGCATCAAATTTACATGCTACAACATGCTTAAATAAGCAAACATGCAGTAAGTCATTGGACACAGAATCATCACCAAGATTGGAGGTCATATCAAAATGATTAATCATTGGTTCTTTTGCATCAATAGTTAATTCAATGGGTGCACTCAAAATTGTTGGTATTTCAGTTGTTTGATCACATGATGCACTCATAATAGTAACATGATTCTCTAAAATAGGTGGCGTGCTCAAATCAACAGGTAACTCAACACATGATGTATCTAAGTTAATTAGGGATGCATCATTCTCATGTGAAGTTATATCATCAATACCTTTACTGTTACCTTGTCGCAAAGACGTAGCTGATGTCGGTATGGATAATGACAATGTACCGTACACTTGAGATGATGTCGCACTCACAATCTGAGGTGTGGCTGCTCTAGTAGGTGCAACGGTGGAGGAATCAACCGATGGTAGTGAGCATGAGTTGGAATAGTAGTTGTTGTAGTCACCCAATGCATCCTCCTGTAACTGTCTCTCAAAGGTACAAGCACGAATATACATACCAGTAATGCAACGAGGAATATACCTAAATCTTGCCTGAATATCATGATTCAAACCACCAAAAAATCTATTCATTGTATCATCCTCAGATTCTTCTATGTCACAATGATGGATATAAGATTTGAACTATTGGTAGTAAGCATGAATAGTGTTATTGCCTTGTTTAAATTGTTCAAATTTGCGAAGCAATTCACGACGATAGTAAGGAAGGAAAAATTATTGTCTCATTACATGTTTTAAATCTTTCCAAGTTGTGGGTTGGTTATCAATGTTTTTCTTACAATGCACACTCCACCAAACAGAAGCAAAACCAGTAAATGCTCTAGTGGCAGCTCGTACTCGCTTAAGTTCAGAAAAGTCATGTTAACTAAAAACTTGTTCTACTTCAAGCTCCCAATCTAGATAAATAGCAGGATTAAATCTACCCTCAAATGATGGTAAAGAGATAACCTGACCATGTGCTTGTGTCTGTTGTCCCAACTCTCGTGATGGTGAAGAGGTGTTCGTCGTCCAAGAACTTCTATCTCCCGAACCTGTCATGATTAGTAGAAACAAGAAACAAAATTCGAGAATAATGTTCCTATGAACTACGAGGATGTGGTTGTAACATGCTCACAGTAAAGCAAATATCAATATCTTACAAGTTCTTACCATGCGACAGGTGGTGACAGGCAACCAGCGGTGTCAAATAACTCCGAAGATTGTGTAAAGCGATTGCCAGGGGAACATACGTATACACGGTGTAGAAATATGTGGAGCTGGGTTGGCTATATATATGGTAGCAAAAGATTAGCGATAATCAATTCAAGCAATGTTGAATAAACGCTCAACGACGGTACTGTGCTGGTCCTAGGCTAGACCGAACTAGAGACGCGAGCCTAGAACACTAATGAGATCACGGCACAGCACAACTAGCATCAATGAAGGATAAGTAGCTCTGGACAGCAAGATATAAGTGAAGATCACAACGGCAGTAAAGATAATGATGAATAACAACTGCCAAGCAGGATATATAACAACTCTCTCTTCAACTTTCCTCTTGAAAAGTTTGCTACTAACTCAAGTTTTCCAATGCAAAAAGAATCACTCAATTCTGAATTGATATGAGGAGTCAAAGAATTTTAAAACTGGCCTGAAAAACTGGAACAAACTGTATGCGCGAACTTTGGAGGGCAAAAAGACCTATTTAGAAGCTGATTTTGGGACGCCAAATGTTGAACTAGCTTTTGCAACTATTCAGATGCGTCTAGTCGCTAGCTTTAATTTTAGTACTTGTGGAGCCAAAACGGACTTCGTATGAGGAAGTTATGTCTGTTTTACTAAACAGTGCACAAAATAGATTCCAATCCGAATTCAACTACGAGATTGAGTCTAGATAGATCCGAATTTTGTTTTTTTTACTTCTCTCTTTTTTTCCTCACACTTTTTTTTCTTTTTTTTCTGTTTTTTCCTTCCCTTTTTTTTCTCTTTTTTTCTCACACTTTTTTTTCTTTTTCTTTTTTTCTCTAACTTTTTTTCTCCCTCTTTCCAAGACAAACTAGATAAGATGCAGATTGGATCAGGCGAAGATGTGAATGACCTCAACTATGATTATGACAACGAACAGTGCGTAACACATGGTGAATACTAATGCGATGATAACTATCTTTGCAAGTCTTTTCGAATTATCAGTTCGGTTTGGCCTACTAGATTGATCTTTCTTGCCATGGGAGAAGTGCTTAGCTTTGGGTTCAATCTTGCGGTGTCCTTACCCAGTGACAGAAAGGGTTGCAAGGCATGTATTGTATTGTTGCCATCGAGGATAACAAGATGGGGTTTATATCATATTGCTTGAGTTTATCCCTCTACATCATGTCATCTTGCTTAATGTGTTACTCTGTTCTTATGAACTTAATACTCTAGATGCAGGCAGAACTCGGTCAATGTGTAGAATAATAGTAGTAGATGCAGGCAGAAGTCGGTCTACTTGTTACGGACGTGATGCCTATATACATGATCATGCCTAGATAATCTCATAATTATTCGCTTTTCTATCAATTGCTCGACAGTAATTTGTTCACCCACTGTAATACTTATGCTATATTGAGAGAAGTCACTAGTGAAACCTATGGCCCCCGGGTCTATCTCTTATCATATTTGCTTCCAATCTACTTTTATTTGCATCTTTACTTTTTGCATCTATATTATAAAATACCAAAAATATATTTATCTTATCATACTATCTTTATTAGATCTCACTTTCGCAAGTGGCCTTGAAGGGATTGACAACCCCTTTATTGCGTTGGTTGCGAGTTCTTTGTTTGTTTGTATAGGTGTGTGGGACTTTTGAGGAGCCTCCTACTGGATTGATACCTTAGTTCTCAAAAACTGTGGGAAATACTTACGCTACTCCGCTGCATCACCCTCTCCACTTTGAGGAAAACCAACGCAAGCTCAAGACGTAGCAAGAAGGATTTTTGGCACCGTTGCCGGGGAGGTCTTTGCTCAAGTCAAGACATACCAAGTACCCATCACAAACCCATCTCCCTCGCATTTACATTATTTGCCATTTGCCTCTTGTTTTCCTCTCCCCCACTTCACTCTTGTCGTTTCATTTGCCCTCTCTTTCCCAATCTCCTCCTCTCTCTTTCTCTTACCTTTTCCGTTTGTCGTGTGTTAGTTCGTTTACCTTGTCGTCATGGCTAGCTCGGTCTTTATCCCTTCGTCTCCCGACTTTGAAGTTCTTCACTTCAAGCAAGGACAAGGAGAAAATTTAAAAGATGCTTGGTTTAGGATGTTAGAATCTTATCGTAGTTGTGCCGTGGAAGAAGATTTCAAGATTTTAATGCGTAATTTTTATGTTGGGTTAACTTTATCCCATAGACAACTTCTTGATTTTGCCGCAAAAGGATGTTTTATTGAAATTGATCCTAGTTTCGCTTATGAAATTATAGAAGGGATAGTAGGAGTACATCCCCTAAAAAAGGGGTCATCCTTCTCTCTTGAAGGAACTCAAATTTTAGAGAAACTTTGTGAATTGCAAAAAATTGTTGAACCACTTAAGAATATTGGTGGGAGTATCAACCGCATGAATAACTTGATTGTACTTTGTAATAAGCTGTTGGATGCCTTAGATCAAAGGATTTCTGAGCATGAAGGGAAGCGCAAAGAGCCTCCCGGACCTGAGCACAACTCCACTCAAAAGTTGAGTGCCAAAGATGGCACCACTTAGATCTATCTTTGCTTTTACGCCTAGCTAAGGGCGTTAAACGATAGCGCTAGTTGGGAGGCAGCCCAATTTTTCTTTATGTTTTTTGTTTTTGCTCTTGTTTAGTAATAAATCTTGCATCTACCTTCTGTTTAGATGTGTTTTTATCTTTTAATTAGTGTTTGTGCCAAGTAGAACCTATAGGATAACCTACGATGATAGTTGATTTGATTCTGCTGAAAAACAGAAACTTTGTGCGCACGAATATAATGTTGTTAAATCACAGAAACATGCTTTTGCGTTGATTCTTTTTGCTACTGTTCAATAAACAAATTGTCCAGGACTTCCTATTTTGGTAGGATTTGTAGAGTTACAGAAGTTTGCGTTAGTTACAGATTACTACAGACTGTTCTGTTTTTGACAGATTCTGTTTTTCGTGTGTTGTTTGCTTATTGATGCATCTATGGCCAATAAAATAGTTTATAAACCATAGAGAATTTCTAATACAGTAGGTTTAACACCAAAATAAATAAAGAATGAGTTCATTACAGTATCTTATGTGGTGGTTTTGTTTTCTTTCACTAACGGAGCTTATAAGATTTCCTGTTGAGTTTTGTGTTGTGAAGTTTTCAAGTTTTGGGTAAAGCTTTTATGAACTATGGAATAAGGAGTGGCAAGAGCCTAAGCTTGGGGATGCCCAAGGCACCCCAAGATATTCAAGAATATCCAAAAGCCTAAGATTAGGGATGCCCCGGGAAGGCATCCCCTCTTTTGTCTTTGTTCATTAGTAACTTTACTTGGAGCTATATTTTTATTCGCCACATGATATGTGTTTTGCTTGGATCGTCGTGTATTAGTCTTTACTTTTTAGTTTACCACAATAATCCTTGTTGTACACACCTTTTGGGAGAAGCCTATTTGATTAGGATTTGCTAGAATACTCTATGTGCTTCACTTATATCTTTTGAGTTTGATAGTTTTTGCTCTAGTGCTTCACTTATATCTTTTAGAGCACGGCGGTGGCTTATTTTTGAAGAAATTGCTATTCTCTCATGCTTCACTTATATCTTTCTGAGAGTCTTTTATAACAGCATGGTATTTTCTATGGTTACAAATTTGGTCCTAGAATGATGAGCATCCAAGTTGGGTATAATAAAAACTATCATAGAAAAAGAATTGGATGCTATGATCAATTTGATGCTTGATAATTGTTTTGAGATATAAAGGTAGTAATGTTAGGGTCATGCTAGTGGATAATTATGAAATTGAGAAATACTTTTGTTGAAGTTGGCAAGTCCCGTAGCATGCACTTATGGTAAAAGTTGTGTGACAAATTTGTTGCATGAGGTGCTCTTTTGATTGTCTTCCTTATGAGTGGCAGTCGGGGACGAGCGATGGTCTTTTCCGACCAATCTATCCCTCTTGGGGCATGCGTAGTAGTACTTTGCTTCGAGCGCTAAGTAGACTTTTGCAATAAGTACATAAGTTCTTTTTGACTAATGTGAGTCCATGGATATACGCACACTCATCCTTCCACTTTGCTAGCCTTTATTATTACCGTGCAACTTTCGCCGGTATCATGAACCCTTTATTTACCTTCCTCAAAACAGCCACCATACCTACCTATTATGGCATTTCCATAGCCACTCCGAGATATATTGTAATGCAACTTTCCACCATTCCGTTTATTATGACACATTCCATCATTGTCATATTGCTCTTTGCATGATCATGTAGTTGACATCGTATTTGTGGCAAGGCCACCTTCATAATTTTCATACATGTCGCTCTTGATTCATTGCATATCCCGGTACACAGCCGGAGGCATTCATATAGAGTCATATCTTGTTCTAGCTTTGAGTTGTAATTTTTGAGTTGTAAATCAATAGAAGTGTGATGATCTTCATTATTAGAGCATTGTCCTAGTGAGGAAAGGATGATGAAGACTATGATTCCCCCACAAGTTGGGATGATACTTCGGACTTAAAATAAAAGAGAAAGGCCAAAAAGAAAGGCCAAAGAAAAAAAAAGAGAAAAAAGAAGAAAAGAAAAAAAAGAAAAAAAAGAAAATGAGAGAAAAAGAGAGAAGGGACAATGCTACTATCTCTTTTTCCACACTTGTGCTTCAAAGTAGCACCATGATCTTCATGATAGAGAGTCTCCTATGTTGTCACTTTCATATACTAAGTGGGAATTTTTCATTATAGAACTTGGCTTGTATATTCCAATGATGGGCTTCCTCAAAATGCCCTAGGTCTTTGTGAGCAAGCGAGTTGGATGCACACCCACTTAGTTTCTTTTGTTGAGCTTGCATATATTTATAGCTCAAGTGCATCTGTTGCATGGCAATCCCTACTCACTCACATTGATATCTATTAATGGGCATCTCCATAGCCCGTTAATACGCCTAGTTGATGTGAGACTATCTTCTCCCTTTTTGTCCTCACAACCACCACCTTATACCACCATAGTGCTATGTCCATGGCTTGCGCTCATGTATTGCGTAAGAGTTGAAAAAGCTGAAGCGCATTAAAAAGTATGAAACAATTGCTCGGCTCGTCATCGGGGTTGTGCATGATGGGAGTATTTTGTTTAATGGAAATGAAGCATGGCCTAACTATATGATTTTGTAGGGATAAGCTTTCTTTCGCTATGCTATTTTGATAGGACATAATTATTTGTTAGTATGCTTTAAAGCATTATTACTTTTATGTTTTATAAGCTTTTATTTTGAATCATTTGGATCTGAACATTCATGCCACAGTAAAGAAAATTACATTGAGAATTATGCTAGGTAGCATTCCACATCAAAAATTTCCTTTTTATCATTTACCTACTCGAGGACGAGCAGGAATTAAGCTTGGGGATGCTTGATACGTCTCCAAAGTATCTATAATTTTTTATTGTTCCATGCTATTATATTACCCCTTTTGGATGTTATGGGCTTTATTTTACACATTTATATCATTTTTGGGACTAACCTACTAACCGGAGGCCCAGCCCGTATTGCTGTTTTTTTGCCTATTTCAGTATTTCCAAGAAAAGGAATATCAAACGGAGTCCAAACGGAATGAAACCTTCGGGAGCGTGATTTTTGGAACCAACGTGATCCAGAGGACTTGGAGTGCAAGTCAAGAAGCAGCCGAGGCTCCCACGATATAGGAGGGTGCCCCCCCCCCTCTAGGGCGCGCCACCCTGTCTCGTAGGCCCCGCGGGCATCCACCGACGTACTTCTTCCTCCTATATAAGCCTACATACCCCGAAAACATCCAGGGAGCAGAGGAAATACAATTTACACCACCGTAACCTTCTCAATCCGCGAGATCCCATCTTCGAGCCTTCGCCGGTGTTCTGCCGGAGGGGGAATCGACCATGGAGGGCTTCTACATCAACATCCTTGCCCCTCCGATGAGTTGTGAGTAGTTTACCACAGACCTACGGGTCCATAGTTATTAGCTAGATGGCTTCTTCTCTCTTTTTGTGTCTCAATACAATGTTCTCCCCCTCTCTTGTGGAGATCTATTCGATGTAAACTCTTTTTGCAGTGTGTTTGTCGAGATCTGATGAATTGTGGGTTTATGATCAAGTTTATCTATGAATAATATTTGAATCTTCTCTGAATTCTTTTATGTATGATTGAGTTATCTTTGCAAGTCTCTTCTAATTATCAGTTTGGTTTGGCCTACTAGATTGATCTTTCTTGCCATGGGAGAAGTGCTTAGCTGTGTGTTCAATCTTGCGGTGTCCTTACCCAGTGACAGAAAGGGTTGCAAGGCACGTATTGTATTGTTACCATCGAGGATAACAAGATGGGGTTTATATCATATTGCTTGAGTTTATCCCTCTACATCATGTCATCTTGCTTAATGTGTTACTCTGTTCTTACGAACTTAATACTCTAGATGCAGGTAGGAGTCGGTCGATGTGTGGAGTAATAGTAGTAGATGCAGGCAGGAGTCGGTCTACTTGTTACGGACGTGATGCCTATATACATGATCATGCCTAGATAATCTCATAATTATTCACTTTTCAATCAATTGCTCGACGGTAATTTGTTCACCCACCGTAATACTTATGCTATCTTGAGAGAAGCCACTAGTGAAACTTATGGCCCCCGGGTCTATCTCTTATCATATTTGCTTCCAATCTACTTTTATTTGCATCTTTACTTTTTGCATCTATATTATAAAATACCAAAAATATATTTATCTTATCATACTATCTTTATTAGATCTCACTTTTGCAAGTGGCCTTGAAGGGGTTGACAACCCCTTTATTGCGTTGGTTGCGAGTTCTTTGTTTGTTTGTGTAGGTGCGTGGGACTTTTGAGGAGCCTCCTACTGGATTGATACCTTGGTTCTCAAAAACTGTGGGAAATACTTACGCTACTCTGCTTCATCACCCTCTCCTCTTCGAGGAAAACCAACGCAAGCTTAAGACGTATCAGTTACCAGGCATGCCACCAGATCGAGAGATTGAGTTTTTGATTGAGTTATTGCCAGGCTCCAGACCAATATCCAAGAGACCGTATCAGATGCTAGCAAAGGATCTGGAGGAAATTAAGAAGCAGATAAAGGAGTTACTGTAGAAAGGTTACATTCGACCAAGTTCATCACCTTAGGGAGCCCCAGTGCTTCTAGTGGAGAAGAAGGATGGATCTTTGAGGATGGTTGTTGATTATCGTGTGAAGAATGAGGTGACGATCAAGAACAAATACCCTTTGCCGATGATCAATGATTTGTTTGACCAGCTGCAAGGAGCTAAAGTTTTCTCCAAGATCGATCTTCGATTAGGTTATCACCAGTTGAAGATTCGAGAGCATGATATACCTAAGACAGCTTTTACCACGAGGTATGGGCTATATGAGTATACAGTTATGTCATTTGGTTTGACTAATGCCCCTGCTTATTTCATGAGTATGATGAACAAGGTGTTCATGGAGTTTTTGGATAAGTTCGTCGTGGTGTTCATTGATGACATTTTGGTCTACTCGAAGAATGAAGGGGGACATAAGGAACATTTTCGTTTGGTTCTTGAGAAGCTCAGAGAACATCAGTTATATGCCAAGTTCAGCAAATGTGAGTTTTGGTTAAAGGAAGTTGGATTTCTTGGACACGTTATAACCGGAGAAGGAATAGCAGTAGAACCTACCAAGGTTGCTTCTGTCACTAAATGGTTGGCACCCACCTCAGTGGGAGAGATCAGGAGTTTTCTTGGACTCGCAGGTTATTACCGGAGATTTATCGAGAACTTTTCAAAAATTGCAAAGCCCATGACGGAGTTATTGAAGAAGGAAACCAAGTTTAAATGGACAGAGGATTGTGAGGCCAGTTTTCAGGAGCTGAAGAAATGTTTGGTTACAGCCCCAGTGCTGATTCTCCGAGACCAACGCAAGGATTTTCAAGTATATTGCAACGCTGCCCGTTCAGGACTTGGAGGTGTGCTTATGCAGGAAGGAAGAGTTGTTTCGTATGCCTCACGATAGCTTCGACCTCATGAGTTGAATTATGCTACGCATGATTTGGAGTTAGCAGCCGTAGTGCATGCGCTCAAGACATGGAGACACTTTCTCATTGGAAACTGTTGTGATGTATACACGGATCATAAGAGTTGAAATACATCTTCACACAGAAAGAGTTGAACCTCAGGCAAAGGAAATGGTTGGAGCTCATAAAGAATTATGATATGAGATTGCATTATCATCCAGAAAAGGACAATGTCGTAGCAGATGGGTTGAGCCGCAAGAGTTATGTTAACACGCTCAGAACCGGAGGATTACCGAAGGAGTTAGTAGATGACCTTCGAGAGCTATGCTTGGAGATAGTTCTGAGTGGTTATGTTGCAGCATTGGAAATTCAGTCCACTCTGTTGGGTAAGATCAAAGAAGCCCAAAAGACGGGCAAGGAGATTGCTGAGATAAAGGAAAGGATGAGTAAAGGAAAGGCTAAAGGATTTCGTGAGGATGAGCACGACACCTTATGATTTGAGGATCGTATTTATGTGCCTAATGACCCTGAGATCAGGAAGTTGATTCTTTAGGAGGCCCATGATTCGCCTTACTCGATTCACCCAGGCAACACCAAGATGTATCTGGATTTGAAGGAAAGTTTCTGGTGGATAGGGATGAAGAAGGATATTGCCGAGTATGTAGCAGTATGTGATGTATGTCAGAGAGTTAAGGCAGAGCATCAGAAGCCAGTAGGATTGCTACAGACATTGCCGATACTCGAATGGAGTGGGATAAACTTGGCATGGATTTTGTCACTGGATTGCCCAAGACTCTTTTAGGCTATGACTCTATCTGGGTTGTAGTGGATCGTTTGATGAAAGTAGCCCATTTCATCCCTATGAAGACAACTTATACGAGTGCTAAGTTGGCGAAGATACACATGACCAGGATCGTATGTCTGCATGGAGTTCCGAGGACCATCGTATTAGATAGAGGAACACAGTTTACTTCAAAGTTTTGAAATCAGTTGCATGAATCTTTGGGTACCAGGCTAGAGTTTAGTACAACCTTTCATCCATAGACAGATGGACAGACCGAGATAGTCAATCAGATTCTGGAGGACATGTTGAGAGCTTGTGCGCTAGATTATGGATCTAGTTGGGATGACAATTTGCCCTATGCAGAGTTCTCCTATAACAACAGTTATCAAGCCAGTTTGAAAATGGCCCCTTTTGAAGCCTTGTACGGAAGGAGGTACATGACACCGTTATCGTGGGATGAAGTTGGAGATCGACAGTTGTTCGGACCAGACTTAATCAAAGACTCTAAAGAGAAGGTTAAGTTGATTTGAGACAGACTCAAGGTAGCCCAGTCAAGGCAGAAGAGTTATGCCGATACTAAACGCAAGGAGATAGTCTACAAAGTCGAAGACAGAGCATATCTTCGGGTGTCCCCACTTCGAGGAGTTAAATGTTTTGGAGTCAAGGGAAAGGTAGCACCATGTTTTGTGGGACCATACAGAGTTTTGGAACGTATGGGAGAAGTTGCGTACAAGTTGGAATTGCCAGAAGGATTGACAAGAGTCCATGATGTGTTTCACGTTTCCCAGTTGAAGAAGTGCCATGCTGAGATGGCCGATATTCCACTGAGAGATGCAGTGCCACTGGAAGCAATTCAGATGGATAATGATCTGACCTATGAAGAGAAGACAGTCAAGATTTTCGAGTATTCCAGTCGAGTTACTCGCAGCAAGGTTATCAAGTTTTGCAAAGTTCAGTGGAGCCACCATACCGAGGAGGAAGCCACCTGGGAGCGAGAAGATCTTCGCAAGGACCACCCAAACCTTTTTGCTAACCAACCCGAATCTTGAAGGCGAGATTCATCTTAAGGGGGGTAGGTTTGTAACATCCCAATTTTCAATTTGGATGTTATACATAGATCATCATATGCATATCATATTTATTTTTGCATTTTGTTGTGATCCTAGAAATCTTAAGCAACTCATGGACCCAAGGAGAGAGTTGGAGGTTTCACAAAATTCATATTTGAATTTGTTTCAAATTTGAAAAGAGGATCAATTTGATTTTATTTCTCTCTCCAATTATTTCCAATAATAAAAATAAATTAGAGAAGACAATATGACTTCTTCAACCTAGGAGAAATATTGGAGAAAGAATTTTAAATCAAATTATTATTTTATTTGTATTTTTATTTGCTATTTTACTTGAATTAGAAAAAAATGCATTTTCGTCCAGAAAAATGTTCATCTTGTCCTAAATATTAGGTTTGGACGGCGAAAGTTGTTTCTGGAATTTTTAGAATTTCTTTATATTTATTTAGGATTTTTCTCTACGACGAAATTATTTAAAAAAAATCGGACCGACTGGGCCGAGGCCCAGCAGGCCGCAGCAGCCTTCCCCGCGCGTCGCGCTGTCCCCGCACCAGACTCCTGGAGTATGAGCCGCCGCTGCCTTCGCCCGACCCCTCCCCCAAGTCAGAGGAGCCCCCCCCCCTTTATATACGCTGCCGCCGTCGCCCTCTCCACCTCGCCTCGCCCCACCTCCCGCATCCACAGCAGCCGCCGCAGTACCCCACGCCTCAGCAGCCGCCGCAGTACCCCACGCCTCAGCAGCCGCTGCCCAACGCCGCCGCCGATCCGATCTCACCGCCGCCGGTCTTTTATCGTTGAACCGATAAGAACCGGCCAGCCAAACGGTTTTGTTTCCGTTTCTTTTCTTCTTCGGTTTTTAGTTTAGATCGGTTTTTTTAGGTTTACCTATTTAACGAACGTTCGTTCGTACGTTTTAACGAATGGTTTTCGTTAGATTAGTTTTGTTATTGAACGTTCGCGTGGTAGATTTTTCTTTTTAGTTTTATTTTTGGCCAGGGACCTATCCGCAAATAATTTTATCGTCATTTAGCCCCTGATCTTAAAACTAGCGTAACTTTTTGCTCGTTAGTCCAAATTAGATGAAACCAGCGCCTAAATCTTCGTAACGATCTGTTCTTTCTAGTTAACCAACTTGAACATGATTTTGACACTGTAAAATTTGACTTTAGTTCAGATTATTAAATGATCTTTTTTTCGTTCGTATCTCGAGTTTCGTTTCTTCGCTTGAGTTGTTTCTTTTTGCAAATTGTAGCTAATCACATGTACCTACTATTAAGATCTAATCCACAGGATAATAATGCTGTTAGGTTTTACTTTTTGTTTAGTTTAAGCCATTTGCTTGTTTCGTGTTGATTTGGATCTTTTCTTCTTTTCTCGTTGTTTTCGATTGAGTGATTGCTTATGTATGATATTGTTTGTATACGCTAGATTAACCGAAGTGTGAAGCTTGTTACTACGAATCTCTAGAGTTTGTAGATCATCAGCAAGGCAAATTACACTTTGTTCATACTTTTCTATACCCGGTTTTTACCATGCATTAGTATTACCCCTCAAATATTTGCATGAGTAGGATTGGGAAATGTGGTTTGGCTGTAGTACTTGAGGTAGGAACCTAATACCTTTTGATCAGCCTGGGAATATACGTTATGCTTTATTATTGCTTAGCCATGCGCGTAGACGGGGATTCGATCGTGATTCACATGGAAGTTATGAGAGTTTTAAGTCTTGGATAACTTAAGGTGGCAACTTTAATACACATCTGGGTGGATTGGTTGGGGCACCTGGGGAACCCAGTGTTGTCCATTAAGGGAAATCCCAGGGTATCCGTGTGATTTTACCTGGGTTCGCCACCCAGGCTCAAAGGGATCATGTGATATTTCATGACTAGAAACTTCTGTGTGCAGCGACAAGCCATTATGGGCTCTGGCATAGTTGAGTAAGTTGTATGAGCTCTCGAAGAGGCGGACTAGCAGATGTAGAGGGAAAGTAGGTGTACTGGTCAGCCCAGAGTAGAGAGTTAATGCTTCAGAAAGACTATGTCTTGATCTTCCGATCATGGATGCGGTCGAGTCTTGTGGGGAAAATGTGCAACTTGTGCAGAGTGTATAGACTAATCATGGTTAGCCGTGTCCCCGATTATGGACATCTTGAGTATCTGGAATTGGATATTATTGTTCATCTCATCACTCTTTAATTAATTGATTGGGATTTAATGATTATATTGTTTAATTGGGATTTGATCTAGGGGAACCTTCTCAAATATTTTGGTACAACTTGGGAGTAGTTAAATACATTTATTCCTTTGTTGTAGGGAAAACTAGCTTTATGCAAAATCATAAACTTAGAGCCTCCACCAGCCAAATATTGCATGTAGATATAGTTCTTGCATTTCATTGCTTTATAGTGTAACTCTGCCATCATATCCAATGTGCTGACCTACACGGCTGCAACATCTCATGTTGCAGACTTCTCAGACGATGAATAAGGTTCGATAGGTCATTGTCATGCACTCAGCTATGTCGTTGGAGTTGATGGACTCATTTACCTTCGAAGCTTCCGCGGTTATTTAGTTTAGATGGCCTTTAGCCATGATATTTTTATGTAACCATACTCTTTATGAGGACTCGATGTAATAGGTGTGTGATTGAACTCTGTTACAATTCCTCGAGTATTGTGAGTGTCAGCATTACCGATCCAGGGATGACACTGATGCATAGAGACTTTGGTCCATTGGGATCATGGTCGCTACACGGAACACCTTGGGCCAAAAGTAGTTCTTTGATAGCATAGCAAAGGTCTTGTCTTGTCCAAAGTGCCCCATACGTCCTCCACCATGAGCCTCTTGCAAAAGTAACAAATGAAGAGAAGACTCAGGGATACATAGTTTGTTAGCTCTCATAAGATAATCATCTTTGATATAATAGCATTCCCAAGATGTATGCGTCAAACATTTGGCATAAGAAATAGCAAAAGTAGGATCATGCGCACACAAGTCTTTTTATGTGCTCAAAGCCAATGACATTCAATTCAAGTTGGGTAACAAGCATGCATCTATGGGAAAGCGCATCTGCCACAACATTCTCTTTGCCTTTGATGTACTAGATGACATAAGGAAATGATTCAATGAATTCACTCCACTTAGCATGACGCTTGTTCAACTAAGTTTGACCCTTAAGATATTTAAGTGTTTCATGATCCATGTGAAGAATGAACTCATGAGGGTGGAGATAATGCTCCCAAGCATGCAAGACTCTCACTAAAGCATATATGTCTTTGTCATAGATGGGATAATTGAGTTGCACTCCGGGAAGTTTCTCACTAAAGTAAGCTATGGGACGCTTCTCTTGCATCAACACACCTCCTATGCCATAACCTCTAGCATTGCAATGGACCTCGAAAGGTTTATCAAAGTTGGGTAAAGCAAGCAAAGGAGCATGTGTAAGAAAATTCTTAAGACCATTGAATGCGGTATCTTGGGATGGTCCCCAAACAAATGGTGCATTCTTCCTACTCAAGGCATCTAAAGGTAAAGCGATGGTGCTAAAATCCTTCAGAAATCTACGATAGAAACCGGCTAAGCCAAGAAAACTACGCACTTGTTGCAAGTTGGTTGGTTGGGGCCGAGTTTTAATAACATTGATCTTATATTCATCTACATGAACACCCTTAGAAGACACAACGAAACCCAAGAAAACAAGCTTATCACCATCAAAAAGGCATTTGTCCATATTAGCATACAGGCGCTTTTTCTAAGGGTTTGCAAAACGGCTCTAAGATGGGTGACATGATCTTTGAGAGATTTGCTAAACACAAGAATATCGTCAAAGTAGACCACAACAAATACGCCAATGTAGGGGCGGAGAACAAAATGCATCACACGCATAAAGGTGTCGGGTGATTCGGATAAGCCCATTGGCATGACCAACCATTCATACAAGCCAAACTTTGTTTTGAAAGAGGTTTTCCATTCGTCACCCTCTTGGATGTGAATGTGGTAATAGCCACTCTTAAGATCAATCATAGAGGCAATGGTGGCTCCGCTAAGCTCATCTAACATATCATCAAGGCGTGGAATGGGGTAGCGATAACGAACGGTGATAAAATTGATAGGACGACAATCGAAACACATGCGATATGTACCATCTTTCTTGGGAACAAGGATTATCGGGATGGCACATGGGCTCAAGCTTTCTCGTACATGTCCGTTGTCGATGAGTTGTTGTATATGCCGTTGAATCTCCTTGGTTTCCTCGGGGATGACGGGGTATGGTGCCTTGTTAGGAAGAGGTGCTTCGGGATGAGGTTGATGCGGTGTTAGATTCCTTGAAGGGGAGGTAGACCCGAAGGGAGCTCGTCGGGAATAGATCTTGGAATTCCTGCAATAGAGAAGACAACACTAAAGGTAGATTGTGAGAGGTGTTAGTTTTGGTTGATCATCCTTGCACAAAAGGACATAGTGCATAACACTTCATGGGTTCTCACACAGTTCTCTCATCTCACTTTTGGTGGCAAATAGCAGTAAGTTTTTCTTGTTGCTCATCGTGGAGGCACTCAATTTGGGCCTGTGGCGCTCACTCTCTTTTTGGTGGTTTGCTCTATCACTATTCTCTCCATGATTTGTGCTTGCTTGCTTGTCGGCAATCACTTGGGTTGGTGTCATAGGTCATAGCACATACTCCTTTCCCTTCATCTTGAAGCTATAGTGATTGGTATGCCCGTTGTGGATGACGCCGCGGTCGAATTGCCATGGTCATCCAAAAATGAGATGGCAAACAGACATGGGAATGACATCACACTCCGAAGTGTCTTCATATGCTTCGATCTTGAAGGAGACTTGAACCGTGTGTTCCACTTGAATTGTGCCGGAGTCGCTAAGCCATTGGCCCTTGTAGGGGTGGGGATGCTTCATCTTGACCAATTGAAGCTTAGCATAGTTCTTCACTTGCCAAGTTATGGCAACTTCCTTCGTCGATGATGACCTTCACGGACCTTCCATTGATGCCCGCCTTGGTGTGGAAGATATGGCATATTTTGTCTACGTCTTGTTAATGTTGAAGTGTCAAGACCTTGGAGACAACAAGAGCGGGGCTCGGATCTTCGTCACAAAAGACTTCATCATCTTCGTCTTCATTGACGTGTTGGTGCATGTCCAAGTGCTCAAGGTCTTCCATTTCCTCTTCACTCATGGAGTCATGGGTTTCATCATTGTTGAGGATCATGGTACGATTGTTGGTACACTCGAAGGACTTGTGGCCTCGGCCACCACATGTGAAGCACTTGATAGAGCTTGTCTTGATGGTCTCATCAGGTGGAGTTGTAGATGATGAAACTCTCGGCTTGAAGTTGCTTGTAGTAGGAGGGTGACTTGAGGTTGACGAAGGTTTCTTGTAACTTGACTTGTCGTTGTTGCTTGTAGAAGGTTTGATTTAGGTAGAAGTCGGTGGAGTCGTTGAAGCTTGGTTTTTGTAGCCGTATGTCTTGGAAGAATACTTGGCATACTTGAAGTCATCTTGTACTTGTTGCTCTGCCTTGGTGGCTTGATGCACTAGCTCGATGAGGTTGGAGTAAGGTTGGAAATCGGTAATCTTCTTGATAGGGTGATTGAGGCCATTCAAGAAACATGCCATAGTTTGCTCATCATCTTCCGTGACATTGGCTCTTATCATGGCAATATCCATTTACTTGTAGTTTTCTTCAACGCTCTTTGTTCCTTGCTTGAGGAGTTGTAGTCGCTTGAAAAGGTCGTGGTTATAGTATGTTGGTACGAAGCGTGCTCTCATGACATCCTTCATTTGATCCCATGTTGTGATGGGTGGTTCACCTCTTGCTTCTCGTCGCTCAATGACTTGCTCCCACCAAATGAGGACGTAGTCTTGGAACTCAAGGGATGCCATGGTGATCTTCTTCTCTTCCTCATAGTTGTGCAAATGAAAGATCTTGTCAACTTTCAATGCCCATGAAAGGTACTCTTCAGGATCATTGCTTCCGAAGAACTTAGGCATGGTGAACTTGAGCTTGTTGTAGCATTGCTCTTCATTATGTTGGGGTCGGGGGTGATGACGCCCTTGACGTGGAGGGTTGTCAACCTCATGTTGCTCTTGGCGTGGAGGATTCCCATTGTCTTGTTGCTCATGGTTAACTTGTGGTTCTTGTCGAGGAGCTTGTGGAACTTGTCAGTGTAATCTTGCTTGATAGTTACTCTCTTGGACTTCCTCGCGAAGCGCTTCTTCTTCTTCACGAACACGTCAGTTGCGCGGCGATGACACGATTGGTGTCAAGGAGTGCATGTTGTGCCTCAAGGGCTTGTGCTTCACGCCATTGTTGTTGTTGACAAAGAGCTTCGTTGTCTTGCTCGTCTTGGTGTTGTCGTGCTCACTCTTCCTCTTGTTGGCGTTGGTGTTGCCGTTCTTGTGCTTGCGCAAAGGTAGCTTGATTTTGACGATGTCGGTGTTCTTTCTCTTGAAGTTGCTCTTGTAGATCATTGCCGTGTAGAGGATTTCGGTTTGTGTGATGGTCTTGGCACGTGGCTCGTTGAAGAGTGTTTGATGTCGTTGTACTTGAACCGGAGATGGTGTGAGAAGGATGTCGACTCGAGTGGCTCTGCCTTGAGTAGGACGAAGTGGTAGAAGAGCGGTTGACGAACAAGGCACGAATCTCATCCATTCTTGCATTGTTTTCTTGTTTTTGTTCGTCGAGCTTGTTGTCAAAATAGTCTCTTGTGCATTGCTCGGATTGTCGCAAGTCGGTGGCGAGGTAGTCGATGCGGTCGCTCAATGCTTGTTGTTCTTGATGCAAAGCTTGTTGCGCGCCGAAGAGGTGGTTCTTGGTGACGTAGACATTCGGGTCCTCGTCTTGCTTGATAAAAAGTGGGTTGGTAGAAGTAGTTGGCCTATCCATCATGCGAAGCAAATGTGTGAGCGTGAGAAAGAGAGAGAACTATACTAAATGTACCTTGACCGATGTTGAGAATGGATCAAATATCACTCAATGATGTAACAAGGAAATAGCACAACTGGTACCGATTCCCGTCAATCTCTCACACCTACACAAATAAGCCTTTAGTGGAGCTTAGTTAGGATGGTGGACCAAATTTATGCAATTGTTAGTGAGACTCGATAATGTTGGAAAAGATTTGCAAATTTGCAAATGCAACAAGCATACCAATAGCAAGATATGGTACACGGAAACACACACTCGACTTCTATCCCAAGTATGCTATGTGTATGATGTTCTAGTGATATGATCCAAGATGATCTAGTATGACAATCTTAGTGTAGTATGATGCTATAGTTCTTGCTTAAAAGCTTTATGCCTATCTTTTCCTTTTCCTTTTGCTTAAAAGCTTGTTTGGCTCTTTCTCTTTTGAGCTCTTTCTTTGGCCTCTGATGCAAAACTTCACGAACCAAGATAGCAATTGTGTATATGTGATGACAACCTTGTGACACAAGACATGATACCAAGATATGTATACCAATATGATGTGATATATGCAATGCTCACTAATGTGCACAAGTAGCGTTGCCGGCAAGACTCAATGGCTAGTATCGATAGGAAAGTTATGCAAAATGGGCTATGGTGGTTATCAATGCAATGGAAAGGGAGTACACAAATGTGTTATCGAGGTTACCATCCTTGCCTACGGTAGATGGTGTCAAAATGGTGGAGTGGTCGTTGTCTATGATGAGTCCATGGCGAATATGAGCGGCGGTGATGCCGTTCTCGAACTGTCCCTAAGTTGCCGAAACACGTTAGGAAACAGAAACCGCAACTCAAATTCTCAAAGAACAAAACGTGTCAAAATTTTGGGGTTGGGAGTGGGTAAGCGGTGGTGGTTGCGGAAAGCGGTTGTGGTAAGTGGTAGTTTGAGTGGGAATCCGATACGTCTCTATCGTATCTACTTTTCCAAACACTTTTGCCCTTGTTTTGGACTCTAACTTGCATGATTTGAATGGAACTAACCCAGACTGACGATGTTTTCAGCAAAACTGCCATGGTGTTATTTTTGTGCAGAAATAAAAGTTCTCGGAATGACCTGAAACTCCACGGAGAATATTTTTGGAATTAATATAAAAATACTAGCGAAAGAATCAAGGTCAAGGGGCCCACACCCTGTCCGCAAGGGTGGGTGGCGCGCCCTACCCCCTGGGCGCACCCCCTTGCCTTGTGGGCCCCCTGATGCTCCACCGACCTCAACTCCAACTCCATATATTCATGTTTAGGGAGAAAAGAATTAGGGAGAAGGATTCATCGCGTTTTACTATACGGAGCCGCCGCCAAGCCCTAATCTCTCTCGGGAGGGCTGATCTGGAGTCCGTTTGGGGCGCCGGAGAGGGGAATCCGTCGCCGTCGTTGTAACATCCCAAATTTCCAATTTGGAATGTTATACATAGGTCA
Source organism: Triticum aestivum (assembly GCF_018294505.1). Taxonomy (NCBI): domain Eukaryota; kingdom Viridiplantae; phylum Streptophyta; class Magnoliopsida; order Poales; family Poaceae; genus Triticum; species Triticum aestivum. The sequence goes on from NC_057801.1 coordinate 353,177,595, forward strand.
TCATATGCATATCATATTTTATTAAATTTTGGTTGATCCTAGAAATTCTAAGCAACTCAAGGACCCACGGAGAGAGTTGGGGATTTCGTTTATTTTAATATTTGAATTTTCTCAAATATTGAAAAGAGGATCATTTTGGTTTTAAATATTTTTCCTCTCCAAAAATATTTCCAATATTAAAATAAAAGAGAGGGGATAAAATGACTTCTCCAAAATAAAAGAAATATTGGAGGAAAAAAGTTAAAATCAAATATTTATTTTATTTGGACTTCTATTGCGATTTTATTTGAATTAGAAAAATATGCATGTTTTCAAAATTGCATTTTATGCCAGAAAAATGTTCACTTTGTTCTAAATATTTTATTTAGACGGTAAAAATTGTTTTTGGAATTTTTAGAAAAAATATATATATTATTAGGATTTTTCTGTTCGGTGGAACTGTTTTTAAAAAAAATCTCTTCGCCACCCGAATGGGCCGAAGGCCCAGCCGAGCCGGGCCGTGCCCGCGCCGTCGCCGCCTCCCCGTGCGGGAGAGACCCCACTGCCGCCGCGACCGAGTCCGACCGGGGCACGCCTCCCGAGGCCGACCCCGACCCGGCGCCCCCTCCCCCAAGCAACGCGCCCGTGCCCCTTAAATACCCCACCGCCGCCCCACCGAAGCCCCACCTCGCTCGCACCGCACCCCGCCGCCGACGCCGCGCCGCTGCCACCCAGAGCCCCGCCGACGCCGCCTCACCCAGCCGGACCAACGCCGGAGGTAGCCACCGCCGCCGCCGTCGTTCATCGTTTTTTTTGTTAACCGTTCGGTTTTAAGAAAAAAAATAGATCTATTTTTTAAAATAGATCGGTTCGGTTTTTCGGTTTAGTTATTTAGCGGACGTTCGTCCGTACGTTCGTTTTAACGAACGTTGTTCGTCAGTTAGTCACAAATAGCGAATGTTCGTTCATTAGCCTGTTTGTCTCATTTTATTTTCTAGGGTTTATCCGCGATTATTTTCGATCGTGATTTCCGCCCTGATCTTTGATCTAGTATAACTTTTCGCTCGTTTATCCAAATTAGATGAAACAAGCGCCTAAATCTTCGTCTCGAAGCCCTCTTTCTGTTTAACCAACTTGAACAAGATTTTGGTATTGTCAAATTTGACTTTAGTCCAGATTAGTAAACGAATCTTGTTTCATTTGTAGTTTGAGTTTCGTTGCTCCGTTTGATTTGATTCTTTTTGCAAATTGGAGTTATTCAGTTGAACTTTCTGGTTAGATCTTCTCATTTGAGTTTTACCCATGCTTATTGTTTGAGTGCTTATGTATGCTATTGTTTGTTTGCGATAGATTCCCGGAGTGCGAAGCGTGCTACTACGAGTCTCTAGGTTTTGTGGATCATCAGCAAGCCAAGTAACACTTTGATCATACCCCTTTATTGCATGGTTAGGATCTTAATAACATGTGGATTTTGGGAAGGAGATGATGAGGTAGAACCTATTGCCCTTTTATTATCAAACCTTTGGGAGTTACTTCTACGTTATGCTCAGGATTGCTATGCTATGCTTGTAGACGTGGTTTGGGTGAGTGTATCCATGACAGATGAGAGTATTGTTAAATAATGGTTAACTTAAGGTGGCTACTTAAATACACATCTGGATGGATTGGTTTTGGCACCCTGGAGCACCCGGTGGTTGTCAGGGCACCTGGAGAATCTAGTGTTGTCCTAGGATATCCCGGAGTACCCGTGCGATCATCCTACGGTTCACCACCCAGGCTCAAGGGATCATAGGATATTTCATGCTAGAAACTTCCGTGTGGAGCCACAAGCTATTATGGGCTCTAGCATAGTTGAGTAGGTTGCATGACCTCTTTCAGTGGTGGGCTAGCAGATGTAGGGGAAAGGTGTAACTGTCCATCCAAAGTAAAGAGTTAATGTTTCTGAAAGACTGTGTCTTGGTCATCCCTTTCACAAACACCATGTAGTGCGAGAAATCTAACGGAGGAGATCGAGTCTTGTGGGGAAAAGTGTGTAAACCTCTGCAGAGTGTACAAACTAATCATGGTTAGCCGTGTCCCCGGTTATGGACATCTTGAGTATCATGTTGATCTCATCACTCTAAATTAATTTGTTTGGGTTAATTGATATTGCTTAATTGGGATTGAGTTGGAGGAACCTTCTCAATGTTTAACAACCACCATGATAGAAATAAAATGTATTCCTTTGTTGTAGGGAAAAATTGGCTTGATGCAAAAACTATAACTATAGAGCTTTCCACCAGCCATATATGCATGTAGTGATAGCATTTATCCTGTTCATTTCTCTCTTGTGTTACATTGCCAGCATATATCATGTGCTGACCCATTTCAGGCTGCAACATATCATGTTGCAGACTTTTGAGACGACGAGTAAGGTGCCATAGGTCGTTGTCGTTCACTCAGATATGTCGTTGGAGTTGATGGACTCACTTTATCTTCCAAGCCTTCCGCTGTTATCTTATTTAGATGGCCTTAAGCCATATTATTGTAATAAGTTCTCTTTTGAGACATTCGATGTAATAATTGTGTGATTTAAACTCTGTTATAAATCCTCAAGTACTATGCATGTCAGCATTATCGATCCAGGGATGACACTGATGCACAAAGACTAGACTGTTTGTGGTCTGGTCGCTACAAGATGGTATCAGAGCACACGCTGACTGTAGGACAGCACCACTAAGCTAAAACCATAGGTCACTCTTCTCTACTCATTTCTGAATCCTCTCCCCTTTTCCACTCTATAGGATGGCGGACTCAAGGAACAAGTTTTCACAACCAGATGAAGACACACCTTTTGGACGACACTTGAACAAAGTCACTAGGTACCTGAATATCGAAATACCAAGCTTCACCGGGACCTACATCGCCACTTCACCAGAAGAGGAGCGTTGGATGATTTGAGTTCAAGTTCCAGGAAGGACGTTCATGCTAATCACTGAGTCCATAGAGTTTTCCTTTGATACACCAACCTGGAGTCTAGGAAATAGCATGGCAGCCCACATCGCCATGGGACGCATTGGAGAAGTTTATCACAAGGATCTTAAGGACACCATCTACCAGATATGTGGGCGCCGAGATGAGCAACAGGAGATGATCATCACTAGGAGGGACATGTCCATTGCGGCTTTCATCCAGGAGTTAAACCAGCACATTCATTGCTAGGAGAACCAGATGTGCGCAAGCATGATAGATCTGAAGATTGAAGAGGGCAATGACCAGGTATGGAGCTAGAGGAGGAACTCAAGTCTACACGCAATGGATATGAGGAGGAAATGATGATACTAGTGGAGAAGAATGACGACCTGAGGAAGCTAGGAGTATTCATGGGAGACCCCGCGCCAGGAGGAGATGACGACCATTCCAAGGACATTCGTTCAGAGGACTACATCATCATCGACGACACCGATTCTGACCCCGACGACAGCGATGATGACTATGTTGATGAAGCTGGAGCAGATATCATGGAGTCTTCCATTGATCAAAACTTCTAGTCAACCACCATATTAGTAGTAGTATTCCCCCATATATATAGAATAGTCTGAGCACTTTTGTAACGATAGTTAGACCGATTGTATGCCCTTGTTTGAATTGATTGAAGTGATATGATTGTGTTTGCCTCATGAGCATATGGGTAGTGTTTTCCCTTTAGACCTCATTCTATTCTGTTTTCTCACCTTTTCTAAACTCATCAGATGCCTCCGAGATGTGACAATGGATTTGCTTTCCCACCGGAGCTCACTCAGCTGATCCAGCAGCAGAATACCCTGATGCAACTACTAGTTCAGAATCAGAATCAAGGCAACAACAACAACAACAACCCACCACCACCACCACCACCTGTTGATCACTTAGCCCATTTCCTAAGGCTGGATCCGCCTGTGTTCTCTAGTAGCACCGAGCCGATTGTTGCAGATGATTGGCTCCGCAAGATTGGAACGGAGCTGACCACTGCAGGATGCACAGATGCGGAGACAGTGCGTTTTGCCGCACATCAGCTTGATGGACCCGCAGGATCATGGTGGGAGAATTTGACAACCACTTATTCCATTGACATTGTTACATGGGATCAGTTTCAGCAAGCTTTCCGCACTGCCCATGTTTTAGCAGGAGCCATGAACATAAAGAAGCGCGAGTTTCCCAACTTGCACCAAGGAGGATGCACAATGGGCTAGTATGTGGATGAGTTTAGCAAGTTAGCATGTTATGCTCCTGATGACATAGCAACTGATGCTGCTAAGCAGGAGAAGTTTTTGGAAGGACTAAATGATGAGCTGAGCATGCAGTTGATGGTCGCAACATTCAACAACTACCAGGAGTTGGTAGATAGAGCTCTTATGATTGAAGGGAAGTAGCAGTAGATAGATAGCCATAAGAGGAAGTATGGACAAGGGAAGTACAATTCAGGAACTCAGCAGAGGCCTCGTTTTACCCCAAACTCAGGAGGACAATTCACCATAACCATGGAGGCCATAATGCCAATGGAGGAAGTTCGCATAACCATAGTGGCCCCAAGAATGGGAATGGGAATGGAGGAAGCAATGGCCAGAACCGTTCCAACCCAGCAACGCCCGCCAAGAAGGATCTACGTCACATTACTTGTTTCAAGTGCGGGAAGAATGGACATAACGCCACAGTGTGTTCTGAAGCAAAGAATGGAAATGGCAATGGAAGCTCTGGGAAGAAGCCCAACCCTTTCAACAGGGGACAAGTGAACCACATTAGCGTGGAGGAGGTTGAAGAGCAGCCAGATGCAGTTATAGGTAAGTTTTTGGTTAAGTCATTTACTGCAATCGTTCTTTTTGATATTGGTGCATCGCATTCATACATATCAAGGGGATTTGTGGATAAGTATAAGTTGCCCACCAAAGTTCTTAGGACACCTATGTTAGTAAGCTCGCCAGGAGCGGAGCATATGGCAAGCCAAGGATGGTTTCAGATGCCATTGGCCATAGGTAGGCATGTTTTCCCCCCGGATCTGATAATTCTGGAGTTGCAAGGATTGGATGTGATTTTGGGTATGGATTGGTTATTTATGCATGGAGGGAACATTGATTGCGCCAGTAAGTCAATTATGCTCACCACCCCAGAAAGAAGAAGGATCAAGTATCTATCCCGGCATGTGCCGAAGAGCACTCAAGTGAATTCCTTATCAGGAGTTGTACAGGAGGAAGTACCAGTGGTGAAGAATTACCCCGACGTATTTTCGGAGGAGTTGCCAGGCATGCCACCAGATAATGACATTGAGTTTTTGATTGAGCTTTTGCCAGGCACCGGGCCAATATCCAAGAGATCGTATCAGATGCTCGCAAAGGATTTGGAGGAAATTAAGAAGTAGATTAAGGAGTTACTGGATAAAGGTTATATTCGACCAAGTTCATCACCTTGGGGAGCCCCAGTACTTCTAGTGGAGAAGAAGGATGGATCATTAAGGATGGTTGTTGATTATCGTGTGTTGAAGGAAGTGACAATCAAGAATAAGTACCCACTGCCGATGATCAATGATTTGTTTGACCAGTTGCAAGGAGCTAAAGTATTTTCCAAGATTGATCTGCGATCAGGATACCACCAGCTGAAGATTCGAGAGCAGGATATACCTAAGACATCTTTTACCACAAGGTACGGGATATATGAGTATACGGTTATGTCATCTGGCCTGACTAACACGCCTGCCTATTTCATGAATATGATGAACAAGGTGTTTATGGAGTTTTTGGATAAGTTCGTCATGGTGTTCATTGATGATATATTGGTCTACTCGAAGAATGAAGAGGAGCATAAGGAGCATTTGCGTTTGGTTCTCGAGAAGCTCAGGGAACATCAATTATACGCCAAGTTCAGCAAGTGTGAGTTTTGGTTGAAGGAAGTTGGATTCCTTGGACATGTTATATCCGGAGAAGGAATAGTAGTAGACCCCACTAAGGTTGTTTCAGTGACTAAATGGGTGGCACCCACATGAGTTGGAGAGATCAGGAGTTTTCTTGGGCTCGTAGGTTATTACCGGAGATTCATTGAGAATTTCTCTAGGATTGCAAAGCCCATGACAGAGTTGTTGAAGAAAGACGCCAAGTTCAAATGGACTGAGGAGTGTGAAGCCAGTTTTCAGGAATTAAAGAAACGTTTGGTTATAGCCCCAGTGTTGATTCTTCCAGATCAACAAAAGGATTATCAAGTATACTACGATGCTTCTCGTCGAGGACTTGGAGCAGTGCTTATGCAGGAGGGAAGAGTTGTTTCCTATGCCTCACGACAGCTTAAACCTCATGAGTTAAATTATGCTACTCATGATTTGGAGTTACCAGCCGTAGTGCATGCATTGAAGGCATGGAGACATTTTCTCATCGGAAACCATTATGAGGTATACACGGATCACAAGAGTTTGAAATATATCTTCACGCAGAAGGAGTTGAATCTCAGGCAAAGGAGATGGTTGGAGCTCATTAAGGATTATGATATGAAATTGCACTATCATCCCAGAAAGCTAATGTAGTAGCCGATGCGTTGAGCCGCAAGAGTTATGTTAATATGCTCATGACCGGAGGATTACCCAAGGAGTTAGCAGAGGATCTTCGCGAGCTATGTTTGGAAATAGTTCTGAGAGGTTATGTAGCAGCATTGGAAATCCATTCCACTTTGATGGATAAGATCAGAGAAGCCCAGAAGACTAACAAGGAGATTGTCGAGATAAAGGAAAGAATGAGAAAAGGAAAGGCTAAAGGATTTCTTGAGGATGAGCACGATACTTTATGGTTTGAGGATCGCGTATATGTGCCTAATGACCCCGAGATCAGGAAGTTAATTCTGCAGGAGGCCCATGATTCGCCGTATTCGATTCACCCAGGAAACACTAAGATGTATTTGGATTTGAAGGAAAGTTTCTGGTGGACAAGAATGAAGAAGGATATTGCTGAGTATGAAGCAGTATGTGATGTATGTCAGAGAGTGAAGGCAGAGCATTAGAAGCCAGCAGGATTGCTACAGCCATTGCTGATACCCGAATGGAAGTGGGATAAGCTTGGCATGGATTTTATCACTGCATTGCCCAGGACTCGTTCAAGCTATGACTCTATATGGGTTTTAGTCGGTCGATTGATGAAAGTAGCTCATTTCATCCCAGTGAAGACCACCTATATGAGTGCTAAGTTGGCAAAGATATATATGACCAGGATCGTATGTCTACAAGGAGTTCCGAGGACCATTGTATCTGATAGAGGAACTAAGTTTACCTCAGAGTTCTGGAATCAGTTGCATGAGACTTTGGGTACCAGGCTAGAGTTCAGTACAACCTTTCATCCACGGACAGATGGACAGACCGAGAGAGTCAATCAGATTCTGGAGGACATGTTGAGAGCTTGTGCGCTAGATTATGGATCTAGTTGGGATGACAACTTGCCATATGCAGAGTTCTCTTATAACAACAGGTATCAAGCCAGTTTGAAGATGGACCCTTTCGAAGCTTTGTACAGAAGGAGGTGCAGGACACCGTTATTGTGGGATGACGTTGGAGACCATAAGTTGTTTGGACTAGATTTGATTAAGGAGTCTGAAGAGAAGGTTAAGTTGATTCGTGACAGACTCAAGGTAGCCCAGTCCAGACAAAAGAGTTATGCGGATTTTAAATGCAAGGAGACAGTTTACGAAGTCGGAGACAGAGTATACCTTCATGTGTCCCCACTTCGAGGAGTTAAGCATTTTGGACTTAAGGGAAAGTTAGCACCACGATTTGTGGGACCATACAAAGTCTTGGAACGTATGGGAGAAGTTGCTTACAAGATGGAATTGCCAGAAGGATTGTTAGGAGTTCATGATGTGTTTCACGTTTCCCAGTTGAAGAAGTGCCACGCAGAGATGGCCGATATTCCTCTGAGAGATACAGTGCCACTGGAAGCGATTCAGCTGGATAGTGATTTGTCCTACGAGGAGAAATCAGTGAAGATTCTTGAGTTTCCCAGCCGAGTCACACGCAGCAAGGTTATCAAGTTTTGCAAAGTTCAGTGGAGCCACCATACCGAGGATGAAGCCACCTGGGAACGAGAGGAAGACTAACGGAACGACCACCCGCACATATTTTCTAGCCAACCCGAATCTCGAGGGCGAGATTCATCTTAAGGGGGGTAGGTTTGTAACATCCCAAATTTCCAATTTGGAATGTTATACATAGTTCATCATATGCATATCATATTTTATTGCATTTTGGTTGATCCTAGAAATTCTAAGCAACTCAAAGACCCACGAAGAGAGTTGGGGATTTCGTTTATTTTCATATTTGAATTTTCTCAAATATTGAAAAGAGGATCATTTTGGTTTTAAATATTTTTCCTCTCCAAAAATATTTCCAATATTAAAATAAAAGAGAGGGGATGAAATGACTTCTCCAAAATAAAAGAAATATTGGAGGAAAAATGTTTCAAATATTTATTTTATTTGGACTTTTATTGCGATTTTATTTGAATTAGAAAAATATGCATGTTTTCAAAATTGCATTTTATGCCAGAAAAATGTTCACTTTGTTCTAAATATTTTGTTTAGATGGCAAAAATTGTTTTTGGCATTTTTAGAAAAAAAATATTTTTTATTAGGATTTTTCTGTTCGGCGGAACTGTTTTGAAAAAAAAATCTCTTCGTCGCCCGACTGGGCCGAAGGCCTAGTCGAGCCGGGCCGCGCCCGCGCCGCCGCCGCCTTCCCGTGCGGGAGAGACCCCACCGCCGCCGCGATGGGGCACGCCTCCTGAGGCCGACCCCGACTCGGCGCCCCCTCCCCCAAGCAAAGCGCCCCCTGCCCCTTAAATACCTTGCTGCCGCCCCACCAAAGCCCCACCTCGCCCGCACTGCACCCCGCCATCGGAGCCCCTGCCGTTGCCGCCTAAAGCCGCCGCCGCCGCACTGCTTCACCGCTGACGCTGCGCCGCCTCCCGTCGCCGCCCGTCGGAGCCTTCGCCGCCACCCGGACCCCCACCGGAGCAATGCCAGAGGTAGCCACCGCCGCCGCCACCGTTCGTCGTTTTTTCTCGGTTAATGGTTCCGTTTTTTAAAACCCTAGATCTATTTTTTTAAATAGATTGGTTCGGGTTTTTTCAGTTTAGTTATTTAGCGGACGTTCGTTCGTACGTTCGTTTTAACGAATGTTGCTTGTCAGTTAGTCGCAGACAGCGAATGTTTGTTCGTTAGCCTCTTCGTCTTGTTTTATTTTCCAGGGTTTATCCGCGATTATCTTCGATCGTGATTTCTTCCCTGATCTTCGATCTAGTATAACTTTTCACTTGTTTATCCAAATTAGATGAAACAAGCGCCTAAATCTTCGTCTCGAAGCCCTCTTTCTGTTTAACCAACTTGAACGAGATTTTTGTACTGTAAAATTTGACTTTAGTCCTGATTAGTAAACGAATCTTGTTTCGTTCGTAGTTTGAGTTTTGTTGCTCTGTTTAATTTGATTCTTTTTGCAAACCGGAGTTCTTTAGTTGAACTTTCTGGTTAGATCTTCTCATTTGAGTTTTACCTGTGCTTCTTGTTTGAGTGCTTATGTATGCTATTGTTTGTTTGCGATAGAATTCCCAAAGTGCGAAGCGTGCTACTACGAGTCTCTAGGTTTTGCGGATCATCAGCAATGCAAGTAACACTTTGATCATACCCATTTATTACCCAGTTTTTATGCATTAGTTCAATCCTAAAACATTGCATGGTTAGGATCTGAATAACATGTGGATTTGGGGGAGTGGATGATGAGGTAGAACCTATTTCCCTTTTATTATAAAACCTTTGGGAGTTACTTCTACGTTATGCTCAGGATAGCTATGCTATGCTCGTAGACGTGGTTTGGGTGAGTGTATCTGAGGGAGTCCCGGACTAGGGGGTGTCCGGATAGCCGAACTATCATCATCGGCCGGACTCCAAGACTATGAAGATCTCCTACCATTGTAACCGACTCTGTGTAACCCTAGCCCTCTCCGGTGTCTATATAAACCGGATGGCTTTAGTCCATAGGACGAACAACAATCATACCATAGGCTAGCTTCTAGGGTTTAGCCTCCTTGATCTCGTGGTAGATCTACTCTTGTAACCCACATCATCAATATTAATCAAGCAGGACGTAGGGTTTTACCTCCATCAAGAGGGCCTGAACCTGGGTAAAAACATCGTGTCCCTCGTCTCATGTTACCATCCGCCTAGACGCACAGTTCGGGACCCCCTACCCGAGATCCGCCGGTTTTGACACCGACATTGGTGCTTTCATTGAGAGTTCCTCTGTGTCGTCACCGATAGGCTCGATGGCTTCTTCGATCATCATCAACGACGCAGTCCAGGGTGAGACCTTCCTCCCCGGACAGATCTTCGTATTCGGCGGCTTTGCACTGCGGGCCAATTCGCTTGGCCATCTAGAGCAGATCAAAAGTTACGCCCCGGGCCGTCAGGTCAGATTTGGAAGTTTGGACTTCACGGCTGACATCCGCGGGGACTTGATCTTCAACGGATTCAAGCCACAGCCGAGCGTACCGCACTGTCACGTCGAGCATGATTTAGCTCTGCCGCCGGACAGTACCCTGGAGGCCGCACTCGAAATCACTCCAATCTTCAATTCAGAGCCAGCTCCGCAGATCGAGGATGGATGCCTAGACACCGCCTCGGGGGCTGCAACCTCTACGGCGATAGAGCCGAACACCAATCTTGTCCCCCATGAAGCTCGTGACTCCGAGGTGCCCGACTCCTTGCCGGACTCCGGACCTCCCACGCCCCCTCCAGTCGGATCCGATTGGGCGCCGATCATGGAGTTCACCGCAGCGGACATCTTTCAACGCTCACCTTTTGGTGACATCTTGAGTTCGCTAAAGTACCTCTCATTATCAGGAGAGGCCTGGCCGGACTACGGCCAGGACGGTTGGGATGCAGACGACGAAGAAATTCAGAGCCCGCCCACCACCCACTTGGTAGCCACTGTCGACGATCTAACCGACATGCTAGATTACGACTCTGAGGACATCGATGGTATGGACGACGATGCCGGAGACGACCAAGAACCAGCACCCATCGAGCACTGGAAAGCCACCTCTTCATACGACATATACATGGTGGATATCCCAAAGGATGGGAACGGCGAAGGAATAGCGGGGGATGACCCCTCCAAGAAACAGCCCAAGAGCCGGCGTCAGCGGCGCCGCTCTAAATCCCGCCATAGCAAGAATGAGGATTCCGGCACCGGAGACAATAATACACCGGATAGCGCCAAAGACAACCCACTCCAGCAAGATCCAGCACAGGAGAGGGGGGACGCCAGCCCTCATAAGAGAGCGGCCGAAGAAGAGGTAGAGGACTATATGCCTCCCTCCGGAGACGAGGCAAGCCTCGACGACGACGAATTCGTCGTGCCTAAGGATCCCGTCGAACAGGAGCGTTTCAAACGCAGGCTTATGGCCACGGCAAACAGCCTCAAGAAAAAGCAGCAACAGCTTAGAGACGATCAAGATCTGCTAGCCGACAGATGGACCGAAGTCCTCACGGCCGAAGAGCATGAACTTGAACGCCCCTCCAAAAGCTACCCCAAACGTAAGCTGCTCCCCCGACTAGAGGTGGAGGCATATGATCCCGCTTCACCAGGAGACAATACGGCTGATCGACCACCCCGTGGTCGCGACAGAGAGGCCTCAAGGCCCTTCACTAGACCCGTACCCCGGCATCGCTCGAAAAGCACAAGGCCACAGGGGAACACTCCGGACCTGCGAGACATATTGGAGGATAAGGCAAGACAATCAAGATCGATCTATGGATCACGTGGGCGCCCCATGATACGTGACGATCACCGTCACCCCGGACACAGTAAGTCCGGCTGGGCCGAACACAACAGACAAAGCTCTTTTGAGCTCCGTCGAGATATCGCCCAGTACAGAGGTGCCGCACACCCACTGTGCTTCACAGATGAGGTAATGGATCATCAAATCCCAAAAGGGTTTAAACCCGTCAATATTGAATCTTATGATGGCACAATAGACCCCGCGGTTTGGATCGAAGACTATCTCCTTCACATCCACATGGCCCGCGGTGACGATCTTCACGCCATCAAATACCTCCCCCTCAAGCTTAAAGGACCAACCCGGCATTGGCTCAACAGCTTGCCAGCAGAGTCAATTGGGAGTTGGGAGGACCTGGAAGCCGCATTCCTCGATAACTTCCAAGGCACGTATGTGCGACCACCAGATGCAGATGACCTAAGCCACATAATTCAGCAGCCAGACGAATCGGCCAGACAATTCTGGACACGGTTCTTAACCAAGAAAAACCAAATCGTCGACTGTCCGGATGCCGAGGCCCTCGCGGCCTTCAAGCATAACATCCGCGACGAGTGGCTTACCCGGCACCTGGGACAGGAAAAGCCAAAATCCATGGCAGCCCTTACATCACTCATGACCCGCTTATGTGCGGGTGAGGACAGTTGGCTAGCACGTAGCAACAACCTCAACAAAACTTCTGGTAGTCCGGATATCAAGGACCATAGTGGCAGGTCGCGTCGCAACAAAAACAAACGCCGCATTAACGGCGATAACAGTGAGGATACGGCAGTCAATGCCGGATTCAGAGGCTCTAAACCCGGTCAACGGAAAAAGCCATTCAAAAGAACAACTCAGGGTCCATCCAATTTGGACCGAATTCTCGACCGCTTGTGCCAGATACATGGCACCCCTGAAAAGCCAGCTAACCACACCAATAGGGACTGTTGGGTGTTCAAGCAGGCAGGCAAGTTAATTGCCGAAAACAACGACAAGGGGCTACATAGCGACAACGAGGAAGAGACCCGACCGACGAAAAATAGAGGACTGAAGGGTTTCCCCCCACAGGTGCGGACGGTGAACATGATATATGCCAAGCACATACCCAAAAGGGAGCGGAAGCATGCACTCAGGGATGTATACGCGATGGAGCCAGTTGCCCCGAAGTTCAATCCATGGTCCTCTTGCCCGATCACCTTTGACCGAAGGGACCACCCCACCAACATTCGCCATGGTAGGTTCGCCGCATTGGTTCTAGACCCAATCATCGATGGATTTCATCTCACCAGAGTCCTGATGGACGGCGGTAGCAGCCTAAACCTGCTTTATCAGGACACGGTGCGCAAAATGGGCATAGACCCCTCAAGGATTAAACCTACCAAGACGACTTTAAAGGTGTCATACCAGGTGTAGAAGCCAATTGTACAGGCTCAGTTACACTAGAAGTGGTCTTCGGATCCCCGGATAACTTCCGAAGCGAGGAGTTAATCTTCGACATAGTCACGTTCCGCAGCGGCTATCATGCCTTGCTCGGACGCACCGCGTTCGCAAAGTTCAACGCGGTGCCGCACTACGCATACCTCAAGCTCAAGATGCCAGGCCCTAGAGGAGTCATCACGGTCAACGGAAACACTAAACGCTCCCTCCGAACGGAGGAACATACAGCGGCTCTCGCGGCAGAAGTACAAAGCAGCCTTTTAAGGCAATTCTCGAGTCTGGCTGCCAAGCGGCCGGACACAGCTAAGCGCGCCCGGAGTAACCTACAACACGACCACCTGGCACATTCCGAGCACGCGTAGCAGTGCGGCCCCAACCCCAGCCCCTGTAAAACATTAAGACAGACCCTTCACGTACTCCATTACGCTCTGAAGATACCATGGGCATGGGGCAAGGGGCTCGACCACGATAAGCCCAGACTGCGGCTCAACCGCACCAGGGGCTCTTAAGTGTGTCGTTTCTTTTTCTTTTCCTTTTATTTTTTACCTATAGGACTCCGTTCGTCAGAGGCCTTGTCCGGCAGCAGACATGCCGAACCCACGATGCAACAACCAGGGAAGGAGAAAGGCCACAACGAAAATCCAGGTGGTCTCCATCATGAGCATTAAATCTGTTTTATGCATTATTCCGTAGCCTACCCCTGGAGGGGGACATGTTAAACAGTCCCATCCCTTGCTTACCGCACCATTTGTATCGTCCTGCACTTACAGCAGTTTTTATCGAATAAAGCAATGCAGCACATTTTTGCTTCCAATTGCATTTCTTTCTTACACATATGTTCATCTATGACATGTTGCATCCGTACGTTTTGGTATGGCTAAATACACCAGGGGCTTATGTTTCCCGCTTTATGGTGTGATAAGTCCGAACACTTTCACAAGTGCGGCACCCCGAACTTATAGCATTATATGCATCGGCTCTGAATCATGTTCTTGGGTCAATAGTTGGGTTTGCCCGGCTCCCATGTTTTGGTACCTTACGTTCCGTTTTATCGGCTAAGGTAGCACTGGGAGAACCACTGCGATTGCGCCCCAGTTGAGCTGGGTTAACGCCTCAGTGGAGAAAGCTAAAACTGACCGTCATGATGAGGCGAGAGCTGGTCGCTGTTCGAGAGGTTCTTTGCGAGTCCCTAAAGACTTATGCCGCTTCGAGCAAGGAGCCGGATTCTGTCCGGCCAAGGCGTGGATAGCGCCCCAAATTCGGCCTTCCGAAAACTAGGGGCTTCGCCGAAATTTAAAATTATAGAATTCTATGGCTAAGTGAGAGTGTTCAAGCATTATAAGTCGGGTTGCCTTGTTCGTTGTGTTGAGCGCCTCCCTAGATGGACCAAAAATGGGAACAAGAGCGCTCGAGTTTATCCCGAACACCCCAGCACTCGTGGCATGGGGGCTGAAGCCGACGACTTGCCATCTCTCAAATTTGATAAACAGCCGCACAGAAGGTAATATTTTAAATTAACAAGCGTTGCTTAGCGCATATGTACCAAGTTTTCAGCGCACATGATAACAAAATGCGAGTCTACTCAAATATTACATCTTTGGAGCACTCACCCGCAATAGTGCGGGCGCCCTTCAGCACACTCCTATAATACATCTCGGGCGTGCGATGCTCCTTGCCCTCTGGTGGGGGGTCCGTCACAAGCTTCTGGGCATCCATCTTGCCCCAGTGCACCTTTGCGCGGGCAAGGGCCCGACGCGCACCCTCGATACAGGCGGAGTGCTTGATAACTTCAACCCACGGGCATGCGTCCACCAGCCGCCGCACCAGGCCAAAGTAGCTCCCAGGCATAGCCTCCTTAGGCCACAGCCGAACTATGAGGCCCTTCATGGCCTGTTCGGCCGCCTTGTGGAGCTCGACCAGCTGCTTCAGCTGGTCGCTAAGGGGCACCTGATGTCTGGCCTCATCATACTAAGACCAGAAGACCTTCTCCGTTGAGCTCCCCTCCTCGGCCCAGTAGAATGCGGCAGCATCGGACACACTGCGGGGAAGATCTGTGAACGCTCCTGGAGAGCTCCGAATTCGGGTAAGCGACAGGTAATTAACACTCACATGCTTACTTTGCATAAAAATGCCTTACCCGCTGCTATTTTCTTCACCGGCTCTATCTCCTGGAGGGCCTTGTAGGCTTCGACCTTAGCGGCTTTGGCACTCTCAAGAGCCGTTGCAAGCTCAGACTCTCGAGTCTTCGAGTCACGCTCCAGGCTCTCATGTTTCCTCACGAGATCCTGGAGCTCTTGTTGTACCTCCGCCACCCGCGCCTCCTGTTTCTCTCGCTCGGTGCGCTCCGCAGCCGCATTGCGTTCGGCCGCGGCCACCGCCTCCTTCAGGGTCGCCACCTCGTTAGTGGCCCCTGCAATACCCCAGTTATCCTTGTCATTTTTCTTGCAACCAAATCCTTTTCTGTAAGGTACAATTTTCATAAGGTAGTACTCACCTTCTTTTTCCTCGAGCTGCTTCTTGGCATGGCCGAGCTCGTTCTCGGACCGCTCGAGGTTTTCCTTCAAAGTTTTGACCTTCGCAGTCAGTGCGGCAGAGGTCAGCAGCACAGCCTACAATCCCATATTGACATATTTTCATGACTCCTGCATTTATCTTTCTAAAGATCCTCAGTCTGGCTTTTCTTTCTGAACACCGAACCGAGCATCAGGGGCTACTGTCTATGCGGTACCATTTTACATATATTGAAATTCCTACCTCAAAGCCTGTTAGAAGGCTGCTGTAGGCTTTGGTCAGCCCGCTCTTGGCGAGTTGAACCTTCTGAATCACCGCACTCATAACAGTGTGGTGTTCCTCTTCGATGGAGGCGCCGTTGAGTGCCTCCAGCAAATTATCCGGCACCTCCAGTTGGATGGAGGCAGCCGGCGTCGCGGTCTTGCCCTTCTTACAAAGGGGTCGCCCACCGGACTCCGGAGCCACTATGGGTTCCGGGGCTGAGTCCGGTGCAAAGTCCGGGAGGTTGTCCTGCGACACCTCCGGGGCCCTCTCCTCCTGGTGGGTCCCTTCATGGGATCCCACCTCGGCATCGTCCGCATCACGGGGGGTGGAGGCAGTCGGAAGAGAATCCATATCCGACGCCCCTAAGGACCCGCTCGACGAAGCAGGGAGATCATCCTTAGGCGGACTGCAGGTTTGTATGCGGCATTAGAAAGACATAATGTGGCGGAAAACAAAAACCTTGAAGTTATTCAGGAGTCTGGATACTTACGATCTCGCCAGAGGCTTGGCCCTTGGAGGCCAGTCCTCGTCGTCATCACTAGCGTTGGCGGAACAGTCCGGGGGAAGAGTTTTTCCCCTCTTGGACCCTTCGGCCTCCCTTGTTGGGGAGGCCTTCCTTTTCTTCCCTCCCCCCGCTGGAGGAGAGGCTTTCTTCTTCTCCTCCTCGCCTTGGTGGGAGGAGTCGGCCTCGGATTCATCGTCCGATAGCACCTGAAAACGGGAACTCTTCCGAGTCCCCGTGGCCTTCTTCTTGGCCTTCTTCTCCGGCACCACGTGGGGTGCCGGAGCCAGCAGCCCCATTAGGCGGGCGTCAGCTGGGTCCTCTGGCAATGGGGCCGGACAGATAGTCTGTGCGGCCTTCTTAAGCCAGTCCTGTCAAAGGAAAGGCTGTTTAGATCCCGCATAGAGTCAAACTATGAATAACAAGCGTCCCGTAAAGGACAATATCACTTACCTCGTCAACTGGACGCTGCGAGCTGAATCCGCGATCTTCGGTAGCGGATGCGGGAACCTCGGCGCCCTTGAACAGCACCTTCCAGACATCTTCGTACGTAGTGTCGAAGAGCCCACTCAAAGTCTGGTGCTGCGCCGGATCAAACTCCCACATGTTGAAGCCCCGTCGTTGGCACGGGAGAATCTGGCGGATGAGCATGACCTGGACTACGTTGACAAGCTTGAGCTTCTTGTCCACCAGCTTTTGGACGCAGGCTTGGAGTCCGATCAGCTCCTCCGGATCGCCCCAAATCCGGCCGCTCTCTTTCCAGGAGGTGAGCCGTGTGGGGATGCCGGATCTGAATTTGGGGGCCGCTGCCCATTCGGGATCACGCAGCTCGGTGATGTAGAACCACCCCGATTGCCACCCCTTGATGGTTTCCACAAAGGTGCCCTCCAGCCACGTAACGTGGGACATCCTGCCCACCATGGCGCCTCCGCACTCCGCTTGGCTGCCCTTCACAACCTTCGGCTTGACACTGAAGGTCTTTAGCCACAAGCCGAAGTGGGGCTGGATGCAGAGGAAGGCCTCGCACACGACGATAAACACCGAGATGTTGAGAATAAAATTCGGGGCCAGATCATGGAAATCTAGGTCATAGTAGAACATGAGCCCCCGGACAAAGGGATGAAGTGGGAAGCCCAGTCCGCGGAGGAAATGGGGAAGGAATACTACCCTCTCATGGGGCCTGGGGGTGGGGATGAGCTCTCCCTCGTCGGGGAGCCGATGCGCAATGTCGCTGGACAAGTATCCGGCGTCGCGCAGCTTCTGGATCTGCCCCTCATGACGGAGGAGGCCATCCACTTGCCTCCCGCTCCGGACATAGTTGGAGAAGGTTGAGGTGAGATGTGCAGGCTTGGGCGCTGGAGCTCGAGTTCGCGGAGATGGATAAGCCAAGGAGGAAGAAGGCGCAGGTAAAAGGATTGGATCTTTATCCCCTTATATGGGCGGACGGAAACATGCGTCCCCACCGGCCTGATAAAACTCGCTTATCTCCCAAGCGCCGCAATCAATGGCGCAGTTGGGTTACCCACGTCCGTATTGATGGGAATCTCGGAATAAGGGGAACACGATCTCTGCTTCGACAAGACGTGCCAAGGAAACCGCCTCGCTAAACACGCTGAGATGGAACAATAAAAACAATTTGAAGGCTTGGTAGTGGTGTGACGTTACGCCACAAAATACGTCAGCAGATTGAACTTGTGTAATATTATTCTCTCTACGGTTGTATGTGGAATTTATTTTGCAGAGCCGGACACTATCCTGGTGTTCACAATCTTCTATAAATTATTCGGAGGAGGAACCCGCCTTGCAATGCCAAAGACAACATGCGCGCCAGACTCGTCGTCATTGAAGCCTGGTTCAGGGGCTACTGAGGGAGTCCCGGACTAGGGGGTGTCCGGATAGCCGAACTATCATCATCGGCCGGACTCCAAGACTATGAAGATACAAGATTGAAGACTTCGTCCCGTGTCCAGATGGGACTTTCCTTGGCGTGGAAGGCAAGCTTGGCGATACGGATATGTAGATCTCCTACCATTGTAACCGACTCTGTGTAACCCTAGCCCTCTCCGGTGTCTATATAAATCGGATGGCTTTAGTCCATAGGACGAACAACAATCATACCATAGGCTAGCTTCTAGGGTTTAGCCTCCTTGATCTCGTGGTAGATCTACTCTTGTAACCCACATCATCAGTATTAATCAAGCAGGACGTAGGGTTTTACCTGGGTAAAAACATCGTGTCCCTCGTCTCCTGTTACCATCCGCCTAGACGCACAGTTCGGGACCCCCTACCCGAGATCCGCCGGTTTTGACACCGACAGTATCCATGATAGATATGAGTATTGTTAAATAATGGTTAATTTAAGGTGGCTACTTAAATACACATCTGGGTGGATTGGTTGAGGCACCCTGGAGCACCTAGTGGTTGTTAGGGCACCTAGAAAATCCAGTGTTGTCCTAGGATATCACGGAGTACCCGTGCGATCATCCTACAGTTCGCCACCCAGGCTCAAAGGGATCATAAGATATTTCATGCTAGAAACTTCCGTGTGCAGCCACAAGCTATTATGGGCTCTAGCATAGTTGAGTAGGTTGCATGACCTCTTTCAGTGGTGGGCTAGCAGATGTAGGGGAAAGTAGGTGTAACTGTCCATCCAGAGTAAAGAGTTAATGTTTCTGAAAGACTGTGTCTCGGTCATCCGATTCTCAAACACCATGTAGTGCGAGAAATCTAGTGGAGGAGATCAAGTCTTGTGGGGAAAAGTGCGCAAACCTGTGCAGAGTGTACAAATTAATCATGGTTAGCCGTATCCCCGGTTATGGACATCTTGAGTATCTAGTTCTTGGATTATCATGTTGATCTCATCACTCTAAATTAATTTGTTTGGGTTAATTGATATTGCTTAATTGGGATTGAGTTGGAGGTCTTCTCAATGTTTAACAACCACCATGATAGTTAAATAAAATTCATTTCTTTGTTGTAGGAAAAAATTGGCTTTATGCAAAAACTTTAACCATAGAGCTTTCCACCAGCCATATATGCATGTAGTGATAGCATTTATTCTGTTCATTGCTCTCCTGTGTTACATTGCCAGCATATTCCATGTGCTGACCCGTTTCGAGCTGCAACATATCATGTTGCAGACTTTGCAGATGATGAGTAAGGTGCCATAGGTCGTTGTCGTTCACTCAGCTATGCCGTTGGAGTTGATGGACTCACTTTATCTTCCAAGCCTTCCGTTGTTAACTTATTTAAATGGCCTTAAGCCATACTATTGTAATAAGTTCTCTTTTGAGACATTTGATGTAATAAGTGTGTGATTTAAACTCTATTATAAATCCTCAAGTACTGTGCGTGTCAGCATTACCGATCCAGGGATGACACTGATGCACAGAGACTAGACTGTTTGAGGTCTGGTCGCTAGTCGTCATCATCAACCATCCTCCATCACCAATTTCAAGATGCTCACCGTTGTGCGTGAGTAATTCCATCGTAGGCTTGCTGGACGGGGATGGGTTGGATGAGATTTACCATGTAGTCGAGTTACTTTTGTTAGGGTTTGATCCCTAGTATCCACTATGTTCATAGATTGATGTTGCTATGACTTTGCTATGCTTAATGCTTGTCACCAGGGCCCGAGTGCCATGATTTCAGATCTGAACCTATTATTTTTTCATGAATATATGTGAGTTCTTGATCCTATCTTGCAAGTCTATAGTCACCTACTATGTGTTATGATCCGGCAACCCCGAAGTGACAATAATCTGGACCACTCCCGGTGATGACCGTAGTTTGAGGAGTTCATATATTCACTAAGTGTTAATGCTTTGGTCCGGTACTCTATTAAAAGGAGGCCTTAATATCCATTAGTTTCCAATAGGACCCCGCTGCCACGGGAGGGTGGGACAAAAGATGTCATGCAAGTTCTTTTCATAAGCACGTATGACTATATTCTGAATACATGCCTACATTACATTGATGAACTGGAGCTAGTTTTGTGTCACCCTATGTTATAACTATTGCATGAGGAATCGCATCCGACATAATTATCCATCACTGATCCAATGCCTATGAGCTTTTCACATATTGATCTTTGCTTAGTTACTTTACCGTTGCCACTGTTACTATTACTACCAAACTGCTACTCTTACTTTTGCTACCGTTACCGCCACTTCCATGCTACTTTGCTACTAAATACTTTGCTGCAGATATTAAGTTATCCAGGTGTGGTTGAATTGACAACTCAACTGCTAATACTTGAGAATATTGTTTGGCTCCCCTTGTGTCGAATCAATAAATTTGGGTTGAATACTCTACCCTCGAAAACTGTTGCGATCCCCTATACTTGTGGGTTATCAAGACTATTTTCTGGCGCCGTTGCCGGGGAGCATAGCTCTATTCTTTGAGTCACTTGGGATTTATATCTTCTGATCACTATGAGGAACTTGAAAGACGAAAGAACTAAGATTTTTCCCTCAACTACGAGGGGAGGTAAGGAACTGACATCTAGCTCTGCACTTGATTCTCCTTCTGTTTTGAGTAAACTTGCGACACCTAAACCTGCTTCTGCTATTAATTCTAATATGTCGCATGTTATTGATGATGCCACTTCTGCTATGCATGATACTTATGATGAAACTACTTCTATGCTTGATACTACTGTGCCATTAAGTGAATTTCTTGATGAACAACTTGCTAGGGCTAGAGAGAATGAAATTATTGAAACTGATAATATTGATGAAAGTGATGATGAAGATTCTCTCCCTAAATATGAATTGCCTGTTGTGCCTGAGGGTTATGTTATGGCTAAAGAAACTGCTAGAGATTTTCTTGCTTGCAATGATAGATCCGATCTTAAGAAATTATTAGCTAAGCTAAAAGAAAAGTCTCTGAATGCTAGAATGAGATGACCCTGCTTTTGCTACTTCACATATATGTGTTACTGATAAGGATTATGATTTCTCTATCGATCCTGAGATAATTACTTTGCTTGAATCTGATCCTTTTTATGGCTATGAATCTGAAACTGTTGTGGCACATCTTACTAAGTTAAATGATATAGCCGCCCTGTTCACTAATGACGAGAAAACTCGCTACTACTATATCCTTAAATTATTTCCGTTCTCATTAAAGGGTGATGCTAAAATATGGTTTAATTCTCTTGATCCTGGTTGTGTGCTGTCGGTGGGAAACGACACCTATGGGATCACAAGGATACCTTCTACGGTTGTGGGGCGCGGGGTTGTGAGAAGAGCAGGATTAGCAATCAGCACAAGGATCGTTTACCCAGGTTCGGACTGCAAGGATGCGTAAAACTCTAGTCCTACTTTGGTGGATGTATTGAGTGTTCTTGAGCTCTTGAACTAGCTATGGTGGCTGCGTTGTTCCAAAGAGCCGAATCCCTCTCCAGTATGCCATGGGCCTCCTTTTATAGTCTAAAGGGGCTGCCACAGTGGCACACAGGAGGTGGAAAGGCCTACAGTGCTATGAGCTTATCGCTCATATTACAGGACAAGACGCATTTAATGCGCAGCTTAGGTGTCCTCTTGCTTTATCGGGGATGGGAGCGAGGCCCGTCCCGTCCGTCGCCGCTCCTCCTCGCTTCGACACGCGCCCTGGCCAGTGATGCATGCGACGACATGTACGCAGGTAAGCAACTAAGGTGGTGCGGTGGTTGAGCCTCCATGAATATATGCATGCCGCCACACAGGCGTGTGCTGAGTTGGCCTGGAAGCTGCATGTTGCCACACAGGTGCCTGCCCAGCTGGTTGGGCTGGCAGCTGCATGTGAATGACGGTGGAGATTTGGTTGGCGCGGGCTTGGCAGTGGCCCCGCTGATGCCCTTGGCAAGGGCCCTGTCGGGTGGCCCGGCAAGGGTCTTGCCATGGCGCGCTGTCATCCCCGGCAAGGATCTTGCCGGGGGTCTTGCAGGTTTCCTCGGCAAGGATCTTGTCGAGGATCATTGCCTTCCGATCCTCATCTGATCTTGAATATTCTTTGTCTTCACAAAGATCTGCATGCCACCATGGAGGTGCCTCTCGAGCCCTGGCCCAACGTTGTTGATGGTGTTGGAGACCGTGGGTCCGAGGGTGGCTCACTCCGCTGGTGTGGGCGAGCCGCCCCGGCAAGGGGCTTGCCGTGGCTGCCCCGGCAAGGGTCTTGCCGGGGAAACCTGCTTCGTCCTTCTACTCTCTATGGTCTCGGTCTTTGGTGTTGCGCTGATTGTCTTGTGGCTTCGCCTCCTCCCTTTTGCCCTGCTAAGTGTGGCTTCGGCCCGTGGCTTTGACTACCCGTGCACAAGTAAGGGGTACAAAGGAGTGCCTCTACTTTAGTACACCGACAGGGGCCCCCGGGCCTGGGCCAGACATAGGCCCAATGCGTTGTTGGGCCGGGCCCAAAATGGTGCGCGGGTAGGCGGGGCCGTTTTTACCGTGGTAACCTTCCGTCCGCTGTGCTTCCCCATGACCTGCGCGACGTGGGGGAGGTCATGCGTGACGTGGGGGGCATGCGCGGGGCAGTTTCTGCATGCATGCGTCGTATCACCGTTAATGGGAAAGGAGGCAGCCTGCGCCTTCCCCGTAAAAGGGAATAACCACAGGCGCGCTGCTCACTTTACCTCTTCCCTGCGTCTTTTCCAATCTTGGAACCGCCACCCCCTTTCTTCCTTCTTCTCGAGCCCCCATCTTCGTCCACCGTCGCTGCGCTTCCATCATCCTCTGCCCTCTTGCTTCTCGCAGCCACCATGGCGCCCAAATTTACCAAAGGCAAGGGAGTGGCCAAACATGTCGGGGCGACGGAGCAGCCGGAGAGTGAGCTGGTGGCGCGACGGGCGCAGTTCGCCTACTTCCCCTCGACGGTCATTGTGTTTGTGCTCCGGGAGTCCTTCAAATCTCTGTGGGGGGTGAAGACGGGGGAGAAACGACGGGGCATCCAGCCACGCGCGTCATCCCCGCCAACTGCGCCGAGGTTGCCCCAAATCGGTACCCCTTCTTTGTCGACTACTTCTCCTGCGGGCTCTGTCCTCCCTTCTCCAATTTCTTCAATGACGTTATGCACACCTACGCCTTCCGCCTTCTGGATTTCACTCCGAATGTCGTGGCATGCATGGCTCTCTTCGCGCACCTCTGCGAAGGCTTCGCCGGGGTGCACCCCAACACGGCGCTCTTCCGCCACTACTTCTCCCCTCGGATCCAAGCGGGGGGCGCCATCTCCGGTTGCATCGCCTGGATCCCGAAGGCCAAGGGGACGTACCCGGAGGGCGCCATGAAGGAGAGGTGGGAAGAGTTGCGGGGAAGGTGTTGCTGGATTGAGGAGGAGGACCCGCCAACATTCTGTGAGGTTCGCCGGGAGCCGCCGGTCCGTGGAAACGACTGGGGCGACGTCAACACCGACGATGAGAAGCTCACGATTGCCACCACCAGGATCCTTCGGCTCACCGAGTTCGGGCTCACCCTCAAAATGATCGGGGCGGACTTCATCCGCCGCCGAATCGCTCCTCTGCACAACAAGGGGAGGCCGGCCTGGCTTTTTACGAATGATGTTGACATTATGAGGCTCCGCCCCAGCCTCGACCACAACCTGACGGTGATGAGGCATGCCCATCTCTGCCAACGGATCTTCCAGCTTAACGTCAAAAAAGACGGCGAGGTTGAGTGGTTCGGCAAGGCTGCGAGGGATGCCGCGAAGGCCAGCAAGGTTGCCAGAGAGCCCGTTTTCAAGTTGACGGCAGGAGTGGTCCCGCTGTGCAACAATTCTCGTCGGTCCGACATCATCGCCATGATGCCGGACTTCAATGTACACGGCCTTGACCCGAGCTGGGTCGAGCTGGACGAGCTCCAGGTGTAGGAATTCTTCGACACCTTGCACGAGGGGTACATCACCGCCGAGCCGCGGCTCACCCAGGATACCTCCTAGGCGGAGCTGGACTACATCGCCGCCAGGGTGGCGGAGGCGGAGCTTGCCAAGGAGGCCGGCAGCGCCGGCGGCATGGAGGACAAGGCCGCTGCAGAAGCGGAGGAAGAAGAGCTTGCCTAGTGGGTGGCGGCCGTCGGAGAGGCCAGCGGCACCGGCACCGGGGCTTCCCTCGTCGAGGACATGGTCCACGAGTCGTCGTCGGAGGAGGACGATGGGGAGAAGACCGCGACCGCCGATCCTCCAGTCACTAGAAGAGGGCGAGTCCTACGGCGGGTCACCTCCGGTGAGCCGGTCTGTCCTGGTCGGGCCGCGCAGCTGCGGCAGGCCCAGGAGACGTCTGCGCGCCAGACGAGGGCTGCAGCAATGAAGAAGGCGGCAAAAGGCATTGTGGCGATGAAGAAGGCATCTGCTTCTTTGTCGTCCAAGCGTGCCCAGACGCCACTCCCTCTCCCCTCGCCGGCAGACGTTGGCGCGGGGATCACTTTTGACTTCGGACCCCTCAGCCCGGAGAGAAGAGGAAGGTAGCAGAGGAGGAGGGGGAGGAGGAGGAAGAGTAAGCTCTGCTTTTCACCCTTTTCTTCTTTTTTGCTTTCTCCATTTCCTGCCCATTCTGAATCATCTTCATCCTGCAGGGACGTGGAGACGCTGGGCCAAAAGGCGAAGACGGTCAGGATTTCGACGAGCGGCCAGCCCCCAGCAGGCACCTCTAGCACGCCTCTGGTGGTGTTGAGCAGCCCGGACAGCAGCCCCCGGCCCAGCCCCCAGCGTGAGTCCATCACCCTTCCTTCATCGACGTGCGCTAGGGGTACGATACTTTGGTACTGACCATGTTGTAGATGTAGGAGGGGAGCAGCAGCAAGGGGAGCCATAGAGGGCTTCTCCCAACACGCCGCCCCCATCGACCACGCCGCCCCGAGGGGCGTCCCCGGCAGGGGCACCAAGCATCAAGCCCATGCACACGGAGGAGGAGGAGGAGAACGCGGGCGCCGGTGGCTTCGCCTTGACGCCGGACCTTGGCGGAGAGGGGACTTCTGCTTCTCGTCTTGGCGCGGGTAAGCCACTCGCTTTCTGTTTCTGCTTGCGTTCTTTCTTTCTTCTTTTTTACTGGCTTTTGATCTTGGCCCCGCCCTATCCCCTTCTTGGCATTCAGACTTCCCCTCGATGGACCCGGGGGAAGTCGATACTGTCATCGAGGATGTCGCCAAGGACGCCGCGGCGCAGGCTGAGGAGATCGCTGCCGAGGAGAGCGCCAAGGGGGCTGCCGAGGACGCCGCCAAGGGGCCCGCCGGGGAGCCCGGTAACGGACATGCCGAAGAGGCCGGCAAGGCCCCTGTCAGGAAGGAGGTGGCTGATGACCAGCCGTCCTCCTCCACTGCCTCCGGCTCCGGCAGGTACCTGAGGGTGGGTGACGACTTGTTCGTCCACCTCCCAGGCGCGTCAAGCACCAGGACACCCGTCGAGGGAGAGGTGTTTGACGATGAAGTACTTGTCGCCGCCGGGCTCGAGGTCGTCGATGAGTCGAGCGTTGGTGGCGATGGTTCTCAGGAGGAGCGGCTGCTCCAGGCCATGGGCGCCAGCTTCCGGAAGGTCCAGGCGCTCCACCGTGCCCGTTTGGACAAGGCCAAGTCCAGGACGGCGGTGGTGGAGAAGGCGGAGGCGAACCTCCAGGAGCGTGTCACCGAGGCGCATGACTGGTTTCGCCAGGCTCAAGACGAGCTGAAGGCCGCCCAGGGCAAATTGGCTAAGCGTGACGTGAAGCTCACCATGAAGCTGGCCGACGTCGAGAAGGCCCAGGAAATGGCGAGGAACTTGGCCACCGCTGCCGAAGCCATCCGGACCTAGCACGAGGCCGCACTAAACACCCAGGAGGAGGACCTTGCCGCGCGCGAGGAGAAGCTTGCCGACACACTCTGCGGCAAGGATGAAGAGGTGGACAAGCTCGTCGCACAGTGGACCGAAGAGCTGGAGCAGAAGCACAGGGAGGCACTCGATGCCCAGGCTCTGGTTCACGCCGGCAAGGTGAAGGAGCTGCATACAGGTTTTCCATACATAGGCAGAATCTCTGAGGATGATAACCTTATATTAAGGAGGAAAGTTTAAAGTTTGGACGACTTAGATTTTTCGTCGCCGTCCTGGCATCCTTCGTGCTCGCAGGTAGCGCCGCTCTCTTGGCCGCCTTCTCCTCCGGCGACCACACCCGCGGGAGAACACTAGGCCGGCTGTTAAACCAGATTCTGACAACTGCGCAAGGCCCCCTACCTGGCGCGCCAAAGATGTCGGTGGGAAACAACACCTATGGGATCATGAGGATCCCTTCTGTGGTTGCGGGGCGCGGGGTTGTGAGAAGAGCAGGATTAGCAATCAGCACAAGGATCATTTACCCAGGTTCGGGCCGCGAGGATGTGTAAAACTCTAGTCCTGCTTTGGTGGATGTATTGAGCGTTCTTGAGCTCTTGAACTAGCTACGGTGGCTGCGTGGTTCCAAACAGACGAATCCCTCTCTAGTATGCCATGGGCCTCCTTTTATAGTCGAAAGGGGCTGCCACAGTGGCACACAGGAGGTGGAAAGGCCTACAGTGCTATGAGCTTATCGCTTGTATTACAAGACAAGATGCATTTAATGCGTAGCTTAGGTGTCCTCTTTCTTTATCGGGTACGGGAGTGAGGCCCGTCCCTTCCGTCGCCGCTCCTCCTTGCTTTGACACACGCACTGGCCATCGATGCATGCGGAGCCATGTAGGCAGGCAAGCAGCTGAGGTGGTGCGGTGGTGGAGCCTCCACGAAGATCTGCATGCCGCCACATAGGCGTGTGCTGAGTTGGCCTGGAAGCTACATGTTGCCACGCAGGTGCCTGCCCAGATGGTTGGGCTGGCAGCTGCATGTGAACGGCGGTGGAGACTTGGTTGGCGCGGGCCTGGCAGTGGCCCCCTGATGCCCTTGGCTGTCGGGTGGCCCGACAAGGGTCTTGTCGTGGCGCGCTGTCGTCCCCGGCAAGGATCTTGCCGGGGGTCTTGCGGGTTTCCTCGGCAAGGATCTTGTCGAGGATCGTTGCCTTCCGATCCTCATCTGATCTTGAATATTCTTTGTCTTCACAAAGATCTGCATGCCACCATGGAGGTGCCTCCCGAGCCCTGGCCCAACGTGGTCGACGGTGTTGGAGACCGTGGGTCCAAGGGTAGCTCACTCCACTGGTGTGGGCGAGCCGCCCCGGCAAGGGGCTTGCCGGAGAAACCTTCTTCGTCCTTCTGCTCTCTGTGGTCTCCGTCTTTGGCGTTGCGCTGATTGTCTTGCGGCTTCGCCTCCTCCCTTTTGCCCTGCTAAGTGTGGCTTCGGCCCGTGGCTCTAACTGCCCGCGCACAAGTAAGGGCTACAAAGGAGTGCCCCTACTTTAGTATACCGGCATGTGTGTAGTCCCCAGGATATGATTTATTACTTTTCTGCCAAATATTTCCCCGCTCATAAGAAACAAGCTGCTTTAAGGGAAATATATAATTTTGTGCAAATTGAAGAAGAGAGTCTACCACAAGCTTGCGGGAGGCTTCTCCAATTACTTAATGCTTTGCCTGACCATCCTCTCAAGAAGAATGAAATACTTGATATCTTTTATAATGGACTAACCGATGCTTCCAGAGACCACCCGGATAGTTGTGTTGGTTGTGTTTTCAGGGAAAGAACTGTTGACCAAGCTGAATTGCTATTGAATAATATGTTGACTAATGAAAATAATTGGACAATTCCTAAACCAACTCCTAAGCCAACTCCGAAGAAAAGAGGTGTTCTATTTCTCAGTCCTGAAGATATGCAAGAGGCAAAGAAATCTATGAAAGAAAAGGGTATTAAAGCTGAAGATGTTAAGAATTTACCGCCTATTGAAGAAATACATGGTCTTGATAACCCGACACAAGTAGTAAAGGTAAATTCTCTCTATAGATATTATAAAGTTGAAATCCCGTCTACTAAGTTTGCTAGCCAATGCTTGGATGAGTTTGATGACTTTATGGCTAAACAAGAAAACTTTAATGCTTATGTTGGTAGACAATTGAAACGCAACGCTTATATGATTGAACACTTGAGTAATTATATGTCTAGAGTTAAAGGTGAACTTAAACTTATTAGTAAACATGCTTCTATGGTTACCACTCAAGTAGAACAAGTGCTTAAAGCTCAAAATGATTTGCTCAATGAATTAAATAATAAGAAAAATGACAATGTTATTAGAGTTATGACTAGAGGTGGTAGAATGACTCAGGAACCTTTGTATCCTGAGGGCCACCCTAAGAGAATTGAGCAAGATTCTCATAGAACTAATGTTGATGCACCTAGTCCTTCTAAAAAGAAGAAAAGGAAAAATGATAGGACTTTCCATGATTCTAGTGAACCTGTTGTTGACACACCTGAGAATCCCAATGATATTTCTATTTCTCATGCTGAAACACAATCTGGTGATGAACATGAACCTAGTGATAATGTTCATGTTGATGCTCAATCTAGCAATAACAATGATGTAGAGGTTGAACCTGCTATTGATCTTGATAACCCACAATCAAAGAATCAACGTTATGATAAGAAATATTTCATTGCTAGGAAACACGGTAAAGAAATAGAACCATGGGTTCAAAAACCCATGCCTTTTCCTCCTAAACCATCCAAGAAAAAGGATGATGAGGACTTTGAGCGCTTTGTTGAAATGATTAGGCCTATCTTTTTGCGTATGCGTTTGACTGATATGCTTAAAATGAATCCTTATCCTAAGTACATGAAAGATATTGTTACAAATAAAATAAGATACCCGAAGCTGAAATTTCCACCATGCTTGCTAATTATACCTTTAAGGGTGGAATACCTAAGAAACTAGGAGTTCTAGGAGTACCAACTATACCATGCTCCATTAAAAGAAACTATGTTAAAACTGCTTTATGTGATCTTGGAGCTGTGTTAGTGTTATGCCTCTCTCTTTATATCATAGACTCGAATTGAATAAGTTGACACCTACTGAAATATATTTGCAAATGGCCGATAAATCAACTGCTATACCTGTCGGTATTTGTGAGGATGTGCCTCTTGTGGTTGCAAACGTTACTATCTTAACAGACTTTGTTATTCTTTATATTCCCGAGGACGATAGTATGTCAATTATCCTTGGTAGACCCTTTTTGAATACTGCAGGGGCTGTTATTGATTGCAACAAAGGCAATGTCACTTTTCATGTTAATGGTAATGAGCATACGGTACACTTTCCGAGGAAACAACCTCAAGTTCACAGTATCAATTCTATTGGAAAAATTGCATCGATTATTATTGAAGGTTTTGAATTTCCTCTTCCTACTGTCAAGAAGAAATATGATATACTTATTATTGGGGATGTACATATCCCCGTTGAGGTAACCTAGTGTTATTCGAAATTTCTCCAGTTTCATGCGATTCGGAATGAGTTTGTTAACAAGACTTGATCAACCTTGTTAGTGGATTCCTTTTGATGAGCATGAGATGGATGAAGTTAGAAATCACAACTCCCTGTACCCTCTTTTTACTTTCTGTTCTTTAGATCAAATAAAGAAAAAAATAGTATTTTTTGTCTGTTTTTTGAATTATCCTTGCAATAAAAAACACCCCAAAAATAAAAGCTCTCCAAATGCCCTAAAAATGAAATATGACTTTTTCTAGAATATTTGAGAATATCTGGCATTGAGAACACATCAGGGGGAGCCACCACCTGGCCACGAGGGTCTAGGGCGCGCCCACCCCCTTGGGGTGCGCCCCCGTGCCTCGTGGGCCCTTGGTGGCCCCCCTCTACTTATTCCTGCACCCACACTCTCCTTCTTCCTCCCAAAAAATTCACCAACCAGCTCAATCACGAGTTCTAGCTCATCTTGCTGCCATTTTCGATCTCCTTGTTCAAATCACCATTCACACAACTACTTTGGGGGATTGTTCTTTGGTATGTGACTCCTCCAATGGTCCAATTAGTTTTTGTTCTAGTACTTTATTCATTGCAAATTTTTGCTGCTTAGGTGATACTATTCTTGATCTTGCATGCCAAATTTATATGGTCCCAAGTAGTTCTAATGCATGATATAGTCTCTAGGCACTTGTGAGAGTAGTTTCTATCAATTTTGTTGAGTTTGGTTCACTTTTATTGAGTTACTAAAAATTTCAGAAATTTTCAGAGAATGGTGAAGAGATTTTTGAGGGGCTCTTCGAGCCAAAGCTTGAAGGATAAACAAAATGAGGTGAATAAAAAACCCAAATATAATCTCCCTCGCATCACGGAGGTTCGGCCGTGTGAATGGCCTTGTGATGAGTTCTTGAGAGCAGCCGGGATTCATGATGATTTTTTGGCTGAGAATGCAGGCCTCACCGACTTCCTCCACGACCAGCTCGATCAGTATCTCCTACTCACTAATATTTGTGTGCAAAATTTTTACTTGCATCCTAGGAAATCACCACCTTTAGTGGAGTTTCATTTATATGATGAGGTTAAGGAGATGTCACTATATGATTTTTGTGGGGTTTGCAAGATACCCTTTGAGGGCAGCATAGAGGAACCACATCGTAGTGATGTGGATGGATTTATTGATATGGTTGTTGTAGGGGAAAGGAGGAAGGTTTCTGATGCAAGAATTACTAGCATACACTTTCCTGTTCTATGTTACTTTGCAATATTTGCTAGTAGATGCTTAATTGGTCGTGGGAACTGTGGAAACCTTAGTGCCCCTAATATTGTTATTTTGTGCCATGCCTTGTTTCGCGATAACACTTTTAGTTTGGGCACTAATATTGCTAAACGATTAAGTCTGAACCATACAAAGGGCCCCATCTTTGGAGGCATCTTTGCTTCACGCCTTGCTAAACACTTTAAGATACCTATTAGGCATTATGAGAAAGAGGAAAAGTTGATGCCATCTATTTTTCTAGATTATAAGAGTATGATAGCACATGAATTTATTGTTAAAAATAATGAGATGATGCTTAAGTATAATTTGAGATTTAATAAAACTCATAGTGAGACTATTATCTTGCCTGCTCCCTCTTTGTTTAACATATCTTCAGGCATGTACCTCATCTTGTCGGAGGCCGTTTACGCATACCAGAGCCTGACACCAGCTCCAGAGCCTGAGCCGGAGCCACCACTTGACCCTTGTCGACAGTCCATTTATCAGTGGGATCCGGAGGAGATCGCCAACCAGTGGCACTCAGATGACACTCCTCAGTACACTGGAGAGAGTAGCTTTAATCCATGGGCATAGACCAACTTAGGCCAAAAGCATAAGCCTTGGGGAGTACGTATTTCTCACCGACATTACATTCATGTTCACACACTCATTCTAGTTGTCGGTGCTCATACTTTTTCATTGTACTATCCATGCTAGTTTATTTTCTTTTTCTAGCTTCTTCTTGTGTGTTTGAAAAACCTTAAGAAAAACCAAAAAAATTAGTTATAGCTATTAGCTAGTTTACTTTCCATGCTTGTAGTAGTAGTAATTAAAAGAAAACTCAAGAAGATGTCTCGTTCTTCTTTTGCTTATTGGGAGCTTTCCTGTGTAAATAGTTTTATTTCTTTTCTTTTCTTTGGGGGTCGAGAGGAGAAGACCACAATGAAAATATTCAGTGGCTCTCATCTGCATTATTGTTGATTTAACCAAGAGCCCATATTACCTTGTCTTCTCCCTTGAATTGAATGCTTGTAGATTCCAGCTTAGTCCAATGCACGTGCACTATCATTATTATCCACACCGTTCGGTCGTGCAAGTGAAAGGCAATAATGACGATATATGATGGACTGATTAAGATGAGAGAAGCTGGTATAAACTCGACCTATCTTGTTTTTGTAAATATGATTAGTTCATCGTTCCTGATTTGGCCTATTATGAATAAACATGTTTGCAATGACAATTACACATTATAGTTGCTTATGCCATGCTTAATTAGCTAGGAGTTTATAATGGTTTACCTTGCGTGCCAACATGCTATTAAAATGGTTGTGATGTGGTATGGTAGGGTGGTATCCTCCTTTGAATGATTCGAGTGGCTTGACTTGGCACGTGTTCACGCATGTAGTTGAAACAAAATCAACATAGCCTCCACGATATTTATGTTCATGGTGGATTATATCCTACTCATGCTTGCACTCAGTGTTGATTAATTTTAATGCATGTTCATGACTGTTGTCGTTCTCTAGTTGGTCGCTTCCCAGTCTTTTTCTAGCCTTCACTTGTACTAAGCGGGAATACTGCTTATGCATCCAAAATCCATAAACCCCAAAGTTATTCCATATGAGTCCACCATACCTTCAAATGAAATTCTGTTTTGCATGCTCAACTAGCTCTTGTATCAACTAGGACTGTCTGTATCTTCCATGCTAGGAAGGTTATTCTCAAGAGGAGTGGACTCCGCTCCTCACTCACGAGAAAATGGCTGGTCACCGGGATGCCCAGTCCCATGCTCAAATCAAATCAAATTAATTGCAGACAAAACACCCCCAGGATTGTTGTTAGTTGGAGGCACCCATTGTTTCGGGCAATCCATGGATTGATGATTGTTGGTGGTGGGGGAGAATAAACTTTACCATTCTGTTTGGGAACCGCCTATAATGTGTGTAGCATGGAAGATATCGAGATCTCTTGGTTGTTATGTTGACAATGAAAGTATGCCACCCAAAATATTATTTATCTCTATTTCAAAACTCGACCTCTGGCACCTCTACAAATCCCTGCTTCCCTCTGTGAAGGGCCTATCTATTTACTTTTATGTTGAGTCATCATCCTCTTATTAAAAAGCACCAGTTTGAGAGCACCACTGTCATTTGCATGCATTACTATTAATTTATATTGAGTATGACTATGACTGGATCTCTTTTACCATGAATTACAATGTCTAGTCAGTCCTTGATCTTCAGGGGTGCTCTGCATTTATGTTTTGCGGTCTCAGAAAGGGCTAGCGAGATACCATCTTGTTATATCATATTATGATTGTTTTGAGAAAGTGTTGTCATCCGAGATTTATTATTATTGCTCACTAGTTGATTATGCCTTTGATATGAGTAAACATGAGACGTAAGTGTTATTGTGAATATGGTTAGTTCATAATCTTTGCTAAAAACTTGAATGTTGGCTTTACATATTTGCAACAACAAGAGCAAACAGAGTTTGTAAAAGTTTTTCTTTATCACTTTTAGTTTATCAACTGAATTCTTGAAGGCGTAGGATGAAGATGGTCTCTCTCAAACAACCCTACAACCATATAACAAAAATTCTCTTGTGTCCCCAACACACGAAATACAATGGCAAATTGTATAGGTGCACTAGTTCGGCAAAGAGTTGGTGATACAAGTGTAATATAGATAGTAGATATTGATTTTTGTAATAAGAACAATAAAAAACAAAAGGGTAGCAACTGATAAAACGGAGCATGAACGATATTGCAATGCTTAAAAATGAGGCCTAGGGTCTGTACTTTCGCTAGTGCAATCTCTCAACAGTGCTAATTTAATTGGATCATATAACCATCCCTCATGTGCGATGAAGAATCACTCCAAAGTTCTTATCTAGTGGAGAACATAAGAATAAATCATTTGTAGGGTACGAAACCACCTCAAAGCTATTTTTTCCGATTGATCTATCCAAGAGTTCGTACTAAAATAACACCAAAGCAA
The DNA here is from genome assembly GCF_018294505.1 of Triticum aestivum. NCBI lineage: Eukaryota > Viridiplantae > Streptophyta > Magnoliopsida > Poales > Poaceae > Triticum > Triticum aestivum. The sequence goes on from NC_057801.1 coordinate 353,211,643, forward strand.
ATTCAGATTCATAATACTAAATCCAACACAAAGAACCTCAAGGAGTGCCCCAAGATTCTACCGGAGAAACAAAGAAAAGAATGTGCATCAACCCCTATTCATAGATTACCCCAATGTCACCTCAGGAATCCGTGATTGAGTGCCAAAACATATATCAAGTGAATCAATACGATACCCCATTGTCACCACAGGTATTCATAGCAAGACATACATCAAGTGTTCTCAAATCCGTAAAAGTATTCAATCCGATAAAACAAAATCTCAAAGGGAAAACTCAATTCATCACAAGATAGAGAGGGGGAAACACCATATGATCTGACTATATTAACAAATCACACGATACATCAAGATTGTGACATCTCAAGAATGCGAGAGAGAGAGAGAGAGAGATTAAACACATAGCTACTGGTACAAACCATCAGCCCCGAGGGTGGACTACTCCCTCCTCATCATGGTGGCCGCTGGGATGATGAAGATGGCCACCAGGTGATGATTTCCCCCTCCGACAGAGTGCCAGAGAAGGGCTCTAGATTGGATCTCATGGTTCTAGAACTAGCGGCGGCTAGAACAAAATTTCATCGACTCCCTTAGGGTTTTTGGAATATTTGGGCATTTATAGAATGAAGAGGCGGTGCGGGAGGCCACTGAGGTGGGCACAACCCACCTGGGCACGCCTGGGCCCCCAAGCGCACCCTGGTGGGTTGTCCCCCCTCGGGGCATCCCCCGGGTACTTCTCTGGGCCAGCGGATGTCTTCTGGTCCAAAAAATCTCCAAAAAGTTTTGCTGTATTTGGACTTCGTTTGATATTGATTTTCTACTATGTAAAAAACAAGCAAAAAACAACAACTAGCACTGGGCACTATGCCAATAGGTTAGTCCCAAAAAGTGATATAAAGTTGCTATAAAATGATTGTAAAACATCCAAGAATGATAATATAACAGCATGGAACAATCAAAAAATATAGATACATTGGAGACTTATTAGCATCCCCAAGCTTAATTCCTGCTCGTCCTCGAGCAGGTAAATGATAAAAACAAAACTTTTGATGTGGAATGTTGCCTATCATGTTCATCACATATTCTTTTCCTTTGTAGCATGGACATATGGACTTTTATATGGTTCGAAGCAATAGTCTGGTTTTGACATGAAGACATCAATACTCAAGTATATCAACAAGCAACCATGTCTTTCAAAATATCAACACTAAAGCAAGTTATCCCTAGCCCATTATGCTCAATCATTGATCCATTCATGAAACACACTCGCATATTAGCTACACCCCATGCTCAAGTACGATCATAGTGCCCCTTAGTTGGTGCTTTATGAGAGAAGATGGAGAGACAATTAAAAATAAAAATTGCATAAATTAAATAGAGAGGCCCTTCACAGAGGGAAGTAGGGATTTTTAGAGGTGCCAGAGCTCAAAGCGAAATCATTTTGGGAGACATACAGATACAGGGCTAACCCGGTGTAGGCCGATCTTTCACGATTGGAGTAGATTCCCTCGAAGAACATGATGAACATGGGGAAGAACGGGAAGAAATCACAAGGGGAAACACTCAAGAACAAGTCCAATCACACATCCACTAGACAATCAAACACACAAGATCCACAAGGTACATGAACAACAAAGGGAAAGATACAGGGTAAAGTTCATCTCCAAGAGGAGGTCTTGATGGGGGGTCCTCCCGTGAGGGGGTCCTGATGATATCCCACGGGATCTTCTCCTAGATGGAGGTCTTGGCCTCCAATGGAGTAGTGTTCTCTCTCTCTCTCTCAAGAGGAGGAGTGGTAGGAGCAAAGCTCACATACAAATGATCTATCACTTTGCTGACCCTAGAAAGGAGGTGGAGGTGGTCTATTTATAGTCTAAGCCACGAAGGGGTAAGTGGGGGAGGGGTAAAGGCCAAAGGCCCGCGGCTGCGCATAGGCAGGTACCGGACGACAGGTGGGGGTCGGACGTCGGGTGGCTTGGGACGGTCCAGACGTCCGGCGCGTGTCGGAAGTCCGCTGGTTCTTCTCGGGTGTAGTGGCACCAGATTTCCAGAGGTTGTCGAATGTCCGACGGCTCGTGGGGGACCAGATGTTCGGCGGGCGTCGGAAGTCCGTCGTTTTTCTTCGGGATAGGTGGCACCGGATTTCCGGTAAGCGTCGGATGTCCGGCGCCTCGGACTTGGCGGACGTCCGGTGGGCATCGGTCATCCGGCCACTGTAGCATGCGTCAGCTGTAGTTCTTTTGGCCGTCTGGGATGCGTCAGGTACCGGATGTCCAGTGGTGTCCAGACGTCCGGTGGTTGTAGCTTGTAGCAGCTCCGTTTCTTCTGTCTTCTCTTCCATGCTTCCCTCACGAATGGTGTAGTTGTTCCATTGCGCTCGCACTCCTCCTCATCGTCCGTGAAGCTCCATCAATACCTATGCATGCACACGAGTGGAGTGTGAAGTAGTATACCATCCTCGAAGGGGTCAAGTGAACACGTGTAAAGGAGAAGATTCATCTTTATGTATGAGAAGTAGAGGTCGCACGTGTCACTTTCCAAACGGACTCTTGACATGGTGATGTCCGTAGGATGCTCCGCATCATCCCCTCCCCCTTGGAAAAGATCTGACCTCGGATCAAAAACCAAATAACCATGGGAAAGAGATGGCAGTGTCGTGTCGAAGTGGTCGATCACCAAGCACTCATCATCTTGAAGCTCGAAATGGGCACTCTCCAATGTCGCACTGGTTAGTGATTCCTTCAAAAGGAGCAAGTACAAAAAACATGTGGTTAGCGTTAGTGCAAAACTAAGAATTCAAGTGGTGATTCACCCAACAAGTGTCGTCATCATGCAAAGCATATGGTTTGACAAAGGATTGTGATATGGCATGGAAGCACATAAATTGAGCACAAGCAAAGATATCATGGGGACAAGCATGTAAATGTGATGTAGTGATGCAAATATGTGTGACATGAGAAAAAGCATCTACCTCAAGTTCATAGCAAGTATTCACAAATTGCTCAATGAAAGGTCTATGGTAGGCATAAGAATCATTCACAACAACGAATAAAATGAAGTGTCTAAACACATGGGTCAAGTGCAAGACAATCCAAGCATAATGTACATAGGGTGTAGTGAATATAGTGTGGCACTCAACACAATAGAAAGAGCAATTGTTCATCATGTGTGAGGCAATCAAGTCAATCATGTGGCAATCAATGGGACATGGCATATGTGAAGAAATGACATTGTTGCACCCAAGTATATGATAGGAGCAAATAATCCAAGAATTGGATGCAACACACAAGGTATATAAGTCATGAGGCATGGAAATGTGGCAACCATGGATGAAAGTAATATTGCAAACATCCATGCAAATGGTGCAAGCAACACATGACGTATGATCCACAATATCCAAGCTCAAGAAGGATGTCACCTTGAAAGCGTGTCCTTGTGCATTCTTCACAATGCCGAACTGGTAGGAAATGTGGTGTAGAAGCGAGTCGTGGTAGAATGTATGAGGCTTGCTCTCAAGAGCTCGAATGGTCAACTCACATGAAGTGCAAGTCGACACGAAGTCCAAGTATACAACAAAACAAAGAACGTATGCGCATGGTAGATAAACACATCATCCATCATGATGGTTCTCTTCTCTTGCACATAACCATTAGAAGCACAAGTGCATGAATAATATGATGCAACAATGGCAATATTCATGGCAATGGGTACATGGTGCAAAGAGGTAAGACAAGCATGCTTCACAAGAAATATGTCAAAATCTCCAAATATATGCAAGAATGCTATGGGGGAAATCTCATTAGGAAGACTAAAAGCATTGTTGCACTCAATACATGTCAAATCATCTAGCATGAGAGAAGCAACATATGGAGATATATGACAAGAAGCAATAACAATCATGTGCAAAGCATGGTAATGGTTGCCATCAACCGCATGAAATGAGCAAGTATGAATTATGGGTGATGCAACATGACAAACATAGAGATCAAGTCGTGCAAACTAGTGGAGCAAAGATGCAACACACTAGAGTAAATCATGGAAATCATGTCATGTGAGCAAATACTAGGCATAGACAATGCACATGACATATCGCAAGCACGAACACAAAGCAAGATGAAAGTATCATAATAGGAATGGTGCACAAAGAAAACATGGCAATAACAAGCAATATCTCCACCAAGCTTGCAAATACACATACAAGTATGAGAATCAATAATCATGTGTAATGCAAAGCATGAGTCACAAATGCATGGCTAAAGCATAGGAATGAGCACATCATGCAAAGTGAACATGGCAAGATGAGCATATAATATGTAATGGACCATAACCCATAGCCAAGTGAGGGCCATGTAGAAGAAATGCGTGAAGTCTTTGCGCGAAGAGAGTGTTGGGAAAAACAATCCACGGGATCCCAAGTCATCATTGCTCTCTAGAGCTTGTTTTGTCAACTTGTGGGATTGCGAGGTTGAAAAGTATTCATGGGTACCTACACAAAAGAGATGCAAACCAAAGAAATTGTGTGCGTGGTAAATGTACACATCATCCATCATGATGTGTATGTGCATGTGTGAGTTAGCACAAGGTAAGCATCGCTCAAAGAAATTTGATGCGTGGTATAAGAACATGTCATCCATCATGAAAGAATAGTTATTATGTATGACACGATGGGGACACAAATTGAGAATGCAAGTATATGGCACATCAATAGCATGTTTGATCATTGGGAGCATATGGTGCACTCAAGTATTGGGATCATGCAATGAATGGGATGGATCAAAATCTCCTAAAATGTACGAGGAAACTATGGAGGTCTCCTCATCAGCAATAGCGGAAATATCATATGGAGAAAATGGACAACATCCAAAACAATGCATATCCGAAGCTAGGTGGTCATGGCATGGCATATGAGATAAATGATGCAAAGGGAGCATATCAATATCATCACAAGAAAAACAAATGCCAATAACCATGGGCTTGTCATCTATGCCATATGTGCAAATTGGGTTTATTTCAATGGCATATGCATAGGCACTATGAAGAGATTGCGAATAAGACATATGGTTGATCTCATGCATAACATATGAGAAGTCAAGTGGATTGTCAAACATGATGTGACCTAAAGAATTGTCACAAGAAATCCTATGTAACATGGCATCACAACTAATAGACTCCACATGAGAATCATCATACTCATCATAAATGGGCAAATCATCGCATGGGGAAATCATACTATCATGAAGCATGGTACTAGGTGGATCAACATCATGCAGGCAATCAATGTCAAGAATGTCCACTAGTGGGACTAGAGCATCACCTTCACCTATGTTACTGCTTTCATTCCACTCAAGTGGTGTAGGTGATGTGGCAAAGACCAAATGGTGGTCATCATCATCAACTTGATGGAACCATGTGGGGGTGCATCATATTCCACCATGGCCATCGTTTTGTCCAAAGGAAGGACATGGTCGTCGCGAACCGACGTGTCATCATATATGGGACCTAGCACCAAATGAGAAGACATGGTAGAGGTAGAGGTCAAGTTGTTAGAAAAGCAAATTGCCTCACAAGACCTATCAACTATCTCACTCTCTCTATGTGGCGGTTCACTCACTCCCTCGAAGTAGGTGCACTCAATCTCACGTATGATGGAGTCACTCATCTCACTCAAGTGGTGGGGTTGTGGATCTCCTCACATGGGAATTGGGGCAACTCGTCATATGTGGGACTAGTGGTTAAGTCAATTTCACTCTCAATATGGTGGCAAAGTCACTCAAGTCATCATACGTCGTTGTGGTCGAAGGGAAAATCCCATGCTCAACCTCGCCAACGTCGTGGATGAAGGCCGAAGATGGCACATCATCATTATCCTCCATGACCGAAGGGAAAATCCCATGCTCGGTCATCTCGTCATTGTCGCCGTGGATGAAGGCCGAAGATGGCACATCATCACTCTCGCCTCCAAAGATGGAAGCAACATCCTTGCTTGCCACCTTGTCGCTCGCCTCCAAAGCTTGGTCCTTGAGGGTCTCCGTAGTCATACTCATCGCCGCACCGTCTTGAAAAAGAGTCATGGTAGACTCGGCATCATCAATGCCACAAAGAGGGATGGTGGTGAAGTTGAACTTGGGAGCATCGTCTTCGAGCTCGTCGGGCTTGGACATCTTGGTGGTACTATCCTCATGCTCGTTCTCATGGAGCTTGGTCGTCGCGAAGTGAGCTTGGGGTGGAGAAGCCTTGGCCTTCATGAGTTCTTGTTCCACCTTGAGAGCACCAATGTAGTTGTCGTCCAGGGACTTGTAGTTCTCGAGAAAGATAGTCTTGGAGATGTCGTTGTTCAATCCCATCATGAAGTGGAACTTCATCGAAATGGGGTCGTCAACACCGGCTCGTCGCAAGGCATTCTTCATCTCCTTGAAGTACGTGTCGGTGGACTTGGATCCTTGGATGGTGTTCTCCAATTGGCGTAGAAGTTGTTCCGTGTAGGTTGGAGGCACGAACTCTCGCCGCATAGCTCTCTTCGTCTTAGGCCAACTCATGTCGTAGCTCTCCGAAGGTGTGTGAAGCCACCATGTGGACGCGTAGTCGTGGAAGTTCCTTGTGGCGCACTTCACTTGATCTTCGGGACGAACTTGATGTAGCTTGAGGTAGTCATCCATCAAGCGCTCCCACTTGAGATACTCTCGGGTTTTTGAGTCCCATAGAAAGGAATCTTGTGGTCGGTGTCGCGGTCGTAGTAGCTCGTGGAAGTCGCGGACTTGAGCTTGGGGAGCTTATCTTGAGCGTAGTCTTGGGGTGCTTGTTGGCGAAGATGGCGTATGTCCGTAGGAGAAGATGCCTTGAAGTCACTTGGCGAATATGCCAAGGGAGATGGTGAAGTCGTTGAGCGGTTGTTGGTGTTGAGCTCTTGACCTTCACATTCTTGTTGGTGATGGTGTCGATGTCGATGTGATCTTGCCTGAGATGGTAGCTCAGAAGGATGTGCTCTTGAGTGTTTCTCAAAGATGAGGAAGATCGCTTGTAGGACTTGATGATGGCTTTGATCTCCTCCATTTGAGCTTGCATCTTGGCGTCGAAGTTGTTGTTCGTGGCATCGAACTCGTCGTTGTTGTTATAGATCGAAAGAGGTGTGCTTTGCCTATCCATCACAAGACTCGAGTAAAGGTGAGTAGGAAATGAGATAAACAATACCAAGTTACCTTTTCCCAAAGTTGAGGGGATGTATCCCGTTTCACTCAATGTGAATGAAAGAATAGTGGAATTGGTACCGGACTTGTTCAGTCACACCTATCAAGTAAAGCTTATGGTGTAGCTCGATGAGGATAGTGGCACAAAAATTTAATGCAAAATGTTAGCAAGAGTCAATAATGCTGAAAGAAATTCACAAATTTGCAAGTGAAACTAGTAGACCAATAGCAATGAATGGCACACGGAAACACACACACAGATAGATGGGGTCGTGCAACCAAGGAATGATCACAAAATGTGGAATCCACGAAAAACGCTCGTTTTGCACAAATCAAGAGAGACGCTAGCATGATTGCTCAATAGGCATATACGACACTTATGCACAACCTATAAGATGCAAAATGGATATACTTTCTGTCGCAAGTATGCTATTTATGTATGATGTTCTGGTGCTTTAGCACAAGATGATTGGATATGATACCATATGATATATTGTGATGCTATGGCTATTGCTTACAAGCTCTTTGTTCACTCTTTTTCTTTGCTTAAAAGCTTATTCTTTGTTTCTTTCTTTTTTGATATGGCCACTTTTGCACAATGCACAAACCAAGATAGCAATTGTGTATATGCGGGAACAATCTTGTGACACAAGAGATGATATGATGATACCAATATGATATGGTATGTATGCAATGGGAGGTGTAGATCACTAATGTGCACAAGCAACATTGCCGGCAATACTCAAAGGCTAATATCGATAGGTAAGTGATGCAAAATGGGCTAGGGGTTATCAATGCAACGGCAAGGGGAATATACAATGGTGTCATCGAGGTTACCGTTAATGGTTTGTCGAGTGTACATAAGGACAGATAATGATGAAGTGGTCAATGTCGATGACGACCTCGCGGCGATGATGAGCGGCGGTGTGCTCGATGTAGACCCATCCCTAATTAGCTGAAACACCTTAGGAAACGGAAAAACCATGACTCAAAATCTCAAATGTCAAATGTCAAATGGTGGTAGCGGAAAGCGGTGGTGGTTTGCACTCGGCAATGCGGAAGTGGAATAATGGGATATGCGAGTCGAAGTTGAAGTTGCCATCCCTAAGTAGCCTAAACACCTTAGGAGACACAAGCCACAACTCAAACAAGCTCAAACAAAATTGGGTTATGTTGGGGTGGCGGAAGTGTATGGTGGGCACGCCTATGCGGAAGTTATGGTGGTGGTTGATGAAGAATTAACCGTCCCTAAGTAGCCGAAACACCTTAGGAGACTTGAATCACCACTCAAGCAACCACTAATGCTATATGGATCAAAATGGCTTAGGTTGCAGAAGTCGATGGTGGCAATGCGGATGATATGGTGGAGGGCCTAATCAAAGATGCCAAAATTCACAAAATTTGATGGAGTCAAATGGTGTTGGTAGTATTTTTGTGGGATGGTGAATGTCAATTACTTCAAGAAGAGCTAAAGAACATTGAAATCGGAGTTCGGATGAATTAGTTATGGGCAAAACAAAAATCAGCCGAAGTCTGAAACTACATGCGTCAGACGTCCGATGATGGTCAGATGTTTGTTCGTAGGACATCCGGAGAAGGCCGGGAATCCGATGTTTTGCTTCCGTTGGGTGGTTCCAGTCGTTCGGTAATGGTCGGACGTCTGGCGGTTCCAGGTGGTCGGACGTCCAAGAAAGTGTCGGTCGTTTGGTGGGTTTGGGTCAACGCGAGATGCGAGTTTCGGGACGCGAATTTGGGCGGAAATTGGGGATTTCGGGGTCAAAATTGATGAGATTTCGTGGATGAAAGATGGGGAAACTTGGGGAGATGCTATATCCACTCGAAACCAAGCAAATCCATGGATCAAAATCAACAAAACATCATCAAACCAACAAATCAAAAAAAATTGGGGCTATTTTTGGTGGGGATTTTCGAAATTTAGGACGAAATCAAGCAAAAGAAGGATAGAAAACGGTGGGAGGGACTCCAAATTCGCAATCAACGTGGCTCATGATACCATATGATACAGGGCTAACCTGGTGTAGGCCAATCTTTCACGATTGGAGTGGATTCCCTCGAAGAACACGATGAACACGGGGAAGAACGAGGAGAAATCACAAGGGGAAACACTCAAGAACAAGTTCAATCACACATCCACTAGATAATCAAACACAAGATCCACAAGGTACATGAACAACAAAGGGAAAGATACAAGGTAAAGTTCATCTCCAACAGGAGGTCATGATGGGGGGTCCTCCCGTGAGTGGGTCTTGATGATATCCCACAGGATCTTCTCCTGGATGGAGGTCTTGGCCTCCAATGGAGTAGTGGTCTCTCTCTCTCTCTCAAGAGGAGGAGTGGTAGGAGAAAAGCTCACATACAAACGAGCTATCACTTTGCTGACCCTAGAAAGGAGGTGGAGGTGGTCTATTTATAGTCTAAGCCACGAAGGGGTAAGTGAGAGAGGGATACAAGGCCAAAGGCCAACGGCTGCGCACAGGCAGGTACCGGACGACCGATGGGGGTCGGACGTCCGGTGGCTCAGGACGGTCCGGATGTCCGGCGCGTGTCGGAAGTCCGCTGATTCTTCTCAGGTATAGCGGCACCAGATTTCCGGAGGTTGTCGGATGTCCAATGGCTTGTGGGGGACCGGACGTCCGGGGGGGCGTCGAAAGTCCGTCGTTTTTCTTCAGAATAGGTGGCACCGGATTTTCGGTAAGCATCGGAGGTCCGGTGCCTGGGACTTGTCGGACGTCTGGTGGGCGTCAGTCGTCCGGCCGCTGTAGCACGCGTCAGCTGTAGTTCTTCTGGCCGTCTGGGATGTGTCGGTTACCGGATGTCCGGTGGCGTCCAGACATTCGGTGGCTATAGCTTGTAGCGGCTTCGTTTCTTCCATCTTCTCTTCCATGCTTCCCTCACGGATGGTGTAGTTGTTCCGTTGCGCTCACACTCCTCGTCGTCTGTGAAGCTCTGGCAATACCTATGCATGCACATGAGTGGAGCGTCAAGTAGTATACCATCCTCGAAGGGGTCAAGTGAACACGTGTAAAGGAGAAGATTCACCTTTATGTATGAGAAGTAGAGGTCGCACGTGTCACTTGCCAAATAGACTCTTGACATGGTGATGTCCGTAGGATGCTCCGCATCACATACTTTTCCCACCAACGAAAAAGACTTAGAGTTCCCAACGCTTTCCATGCTAGATATATAATAGGCAGTACCCAAACAGAAAATAAAGTTTTTTTTCTTTTTCCACCATACTTTCACTTTCCATGGCTAACCGTATCCACGGGTGCCCTCCATACCAACACTTTTCAAGGAATTTATTATTTGAAAACAGAAAGTAAATTCGTTTTTCATTTCGGGACTGGGCATCCCTAATACTTGTGTCGTACTCTTGTGCAATGACAAGTGAATAAACACTCATCGTGAGAATAACACATCTAGCATGGAAAATATAGGCCACCCCTCACCGCCTCGAGAGCGATACGAGCACACAGAAGAGAAATGTATTTTGAAAAATAGAGATGGCACATACAAATTTGCTTAGAACGGCACGAAAATACCGCATATATGTAGGTATAGTGGACTCATATGGCAAAACTGGTTTAAAGGGTTTTGGATGCACAAGTAGTGATCATACTTAGTGCATAACTATTGACTTTCGTGCTTGCATAGGGAATCACAAACCTTAACACTAATATTCTTATTAAAGCATAATTACTCATCAACATGACTCACATATCATATCGTCATATCTCAAAACCATTACAAAGAACCAAGTTTATTATGTCCAATGATCTTCATGAAACTTTTTATTATATCCTCCTTGGATATCTATCACTTTGGGACTAATTTCATATGTTCCTTTTAATAAGCTCAAACATATATAAGTGAAGAACATGAACCTAAAAATTTTCTTCTCACAAAATAATATGAGTGAAGCATGAGAGAAAATGACAAACTACTTCAAGAAGATACAAGTGAAGTTCAAGCGAGTAGTTAAGTAAATAGATAGCTATGTGAGGACTCTCTCTTATTTAAAACTTTTAGATCTAAGTACATTTATTAAAACATCAAGCAAAACAAAATAAAATGACATTCCAACAATAGCACACATCATGTGAAGAAGCAAAAACTTAGGGTCAACCGATACTAACCGATAATTGTTGATGAAGAAAGGTGGGATGCGTACCAGGGCATCCCCAAGCTTAGATGCTTAAGACTTCTTGAAATATTATCTTGGGACGCCTTGGGCATCCCCAAGCTTGAGCTTTTGTGTCTCCTTAATTCTTTTTATATCACGGTTTCCCTAAATCTTAAAAACTTCATCCACACAAAACTCAACAAGAACTCGTGAGATAATTTAGTTCTCCCTTCGTTCCTTTATGTAAGCTGTATTATTTTTGGCACGGTGACCAAGGCACAAAATTATAGACATGTTAGGACAAAATTACCCTTGGAAAATTTATTTGTTAGTGGCAAGTAAATTAGTTAGTCGAGGAAAGTATGAGATACATGCAACCGGAAGAGAGACATTTTCCTTATTTTGCTACAAGAAGAGATACAGGCAATCAAGAGAGAGATATTGTCCCTTTTTCTCTAGGTCTAACAAGAGAATTATGAGGAATTAGAAGAAATGCACCTTACATTCTGGAATTTTATCAAAAAACAAATACACCTTATATAAAGGAACGGAGGGTAAATCAATGCAAAAACTTTATCATTCTTTATTGTAGCAAATCACTAAAATTATTATTCAACATTGCATGCTAAATGCCTTTGCATATTTAATAGTGCTATCCTCAAATAGAATCATTAAACAAGCAAACATATGCAAACATAACAGCAATCTGCCAAAACAAGACAGTATGTAAAGAGTGAAATGTTCATCATACTTCCCTAACTCCAAAAATTCCGAAAAATTACCACACTGTATAAATTTATCAAACCTTATTGTGCAAAAAGTTTCAACATTTTATCACATTATGACTTTTCTTGGGAATTTTTACAACAGCGATAAACTTTCTATTTTGAAACAGCAACATGTAGACTTGCAAAATAAGCATGGCAAAGGATATACTTGACATTTTAATTGAAATAAAAGATGCAAAACATTATTATAAATAATAGCAAGCAAATCCTAGTAAAATAAAATGACGCTCCAAGCAAAACACATATCATGTGACGAATGAAAATATAGGTCCAAGAGAGGTTACCGATAATGTTGGAGACGAAAGAGGGGATGCTTCCGGGGCATCCCCAAGCTTAGTTGCTTGGATCCTCCTTGAATACTACCTTGGGGTGCCTTGGGCATCCCCAAGCTTAGGGTCTTGTCACTCCTTATTCTCCTCATATCAATGTCTCACCCAAAGCTTGAAAACTTCAATCACACAAAACTGAACGGACCTTCGTGAGATAGGTTAGTATGATAAAGAGCAAACCATTCACTTTGATACTGTAAAAGAAAAGATTCATAATTGTTCTCACATAATGCCTACTGTAGCCTATCATTTCCATAATTTATATTGAGCAATATAAGCCATAGAAACTAGATAACAAGAAAACTATGCATTGAAAACAGAATCTGTCAAAAACAAAACAGTCTGTAGTAATCTATACTCCAACCATACTTCTACTACTCTAAAAATTCTGAAAAATTAAGAAAACTTAGATAATTGGTATATATATCATCTGTAAGAAATTCAGATCAAAAGCACATTCCAGTGAATTTTCAAAATTCCTATACCTATCGCAAAAGTTTCTATTTTAGCACAGATTCAAGTCAACTATCATCCACGCTATCCCAAAGGCTTTACTTGACACTTTATTGAAACAAAAGCTATAAAATATGATTAATACAGTCGAATAATCATGTGAACACACAAAAACAGTAGGTAAAAGAGTTGGGTTGTCTCCCAACAAGTGCTTTTCTTTAATGCCTTTTTAGCTAGGCATGATGAGTTCAATGATGCTCACATAAAAGATAAGAATTGAAACATAAAAGATAAGAATTGAAACATAACAAGAGCATCATGAATCACATGGCAAGCAAATTGAAGTCTAACCCACTTCCTATGCATAGGGATTTTGTGAGCAAACAACTTTCAGTTGGTCAACTAGCATTGATCAAAAGTTTACATGATCCGTGAATCGTAGAGACTCGTAGTAACACGCTTCGCACTCCAAGAATTCTAGCGTAAACAAACAATAACGTACATAAGCAACTAGCAAAGATGCACAAGAAAAACTCCAAATAAAAGAGATTGACCTAGAAAGTTCAACTTAAGAACTCCGGTTTGCAAAAAGAATCAAACCAAACGGAGCAACGAAACTCAAACGGCAAAAGAAACAAGATCCATTTACTAATCTGCACTGAAGTCAATTTTACAGTACCAAAACCTTGTTTAAGTTGATTAAATAGAAAGAGGGTCTCGAGACGAAACTCTAGGCATTTGAAACACCTGATTCCGACTAACGAGCGCGAAGAAAAATAGAATCTAAGATCGGATCAGAAATCGCGACTGAAAATAATTGCAGATAAATCCGATAAAAGAAAACTGAAGAACAGACTAACGAACGAACGTTCGTTATCTGTAACTAACGGAAGAAAACTGTTTGTTTAAACGAACATACGGACGAACGTCCACTAAATAGACGAACCGAGAAAAAAACTGGCGAACCGAATCTAAAAAAACGAACTAGGGTTTCTAAAGAAAAACCGAATCAGTTTTCTAAAAAAATGGGGGCGGCGCATAGGCGCGTTACCTCCAGCGAGGCAACTCCGGCGAGGCGGGGCTCAGCGGCGGGCTTGCGGGGCGGCGGGGCGGCTCGGCGGCGCGGGGCGGGCGGCGCGGGGCGGCGGCAGGCGGCGGCGCGGGGCGGCGGCAGGCGGCGGCGCGGGCGGCTGCGGCGGCGGGGTAGGCGAGGGGCTGCGGTGGCGGCGACTTGGGGCTCGAGGGGGGGCCCGGGGTGATATTTAAAGGGGGAAGGCGGCTTGGAGGAGGGGCCAAGGCGGCGGCGACGGAGTCCGGCTCGGACTCCTCGTCCGAGTGGCGGCGGGGAGGCGCGCGCGCGCGGGCGGCGGCTGGCGCGGGCCGGCCTGGTCCGGCTGGGCCTTAGGCCCAGTCGGGCGCAGGGAAGATTTTTTTTTAAATAATTTTGCCAACAGAAAAATAAATCCTATAAAATAAAATAAAACCCTAAAAATGCTAAAAACAAATTTTCACCGTCTAAGTAAAATATTTAGAACGAGATGAACATTTTCTTGGCCCTAAAATGCAATTTTAAAAACGTGCATATTTTTCTAATACAAATAAAATCCAAATAAAATCAAATAAAATCAAACAAATGATTTTAACATTTTTCCTCCAATATTTCAATTGTTTTGGAGAAGTCATATTATCTCCTCTCGTATATTTTTATAAGAAATATTTTTCGAAGAGAAAAAATAATTAAAAACAAAAATCCTCGTTTCACTATTTGATAGGAAATCAAATATGAAAAATCGGGAAATCCCCAACTCTCTCCGAGGGTCCTTGAGTTGTTTAGGATTTCGAGGATTGCGGAGCGGAAATGCAATAAAGTATGATATGCATGGATGATCTATGTATAACATTCCAAATTGAAAATTTGGGATGTTACAAACCTACCCCCCCCCCCTTAAGATGAATTTCGCCCTCAAGATTCGGGTTGGTCAGAAAATAGGTGCGGGTGGTCCTTGCGAAGATCATCCTCTCGTTCCCAGGTGGCTTCATCCTCGGTATGGTGGCTCCACTGAACTTTGCAAAATTTGATAACCTTGCTGCGAGTGACTCGGCTGGCAAACTCAAGAATCTTGACTAGCTTCTCCTCATACATCAAATCACTGTCCAGCTGAATTTCCTCTAAGGGTACTGTATCACTTAACGGTATATCGGCCATCTCAGCATGACACTTCGTCAGCTGTGAGACATGGAACACATCGTGAACTCCTGACAGTCCTTCAGGTAACTCCAAATTGTAGGCAACTTCTCCCATCCTTATCAAAACAAGATATGGTCCTACAAATCTCAGGGATAATTTTCCCTTGACTCCAAAACGTTTCACTCCTCTCAAGGGTGATACTCGCAGATATGCTCTATCTCCAATTTCATAAGTTACCTCCTTGCATTTCGAGTCTGCATAACTTTTCTGCGTGGACTGAGCTACCTTCAATCTATCCCGAATCAACTTAACTTTCTCCTCAGACTCTTTAATCAAGTCTGGTCCAAACAGTTGTCGGTCTCCTACCTCATCCCACATCAACGGTGTTCTCCATCTGCGTCCATACAAAGCTTCGAACCATGCCATCTTCAAACTGGCTTGGTAGCTATTGTTGTATGAAAACTCTGTGTAGGGCAAATTGTCATCCCAACTAGATCCATAATCTAGCGCACAGGCTCTCAACACATCTTCCAGTATCTGGTTGACTCTCTCGGTCTGTCCATCTGTCTGCGGGTGGAATGTTGTACTGAACTCCAATCTTGTACCCAAAGTCTGGTGTAACTGATGCCAAAACTTTGAAGTAAACTGTGTCCCTCTATCTGATACGATGCTCCTCGGAATTCCATGCAAACATACGATCCTGGACATATATATCTTGGCCAACTTTGCACTTGTATAAGTGGTTTTCACCGGGATAAAGTGAGCCACTTTGGTCAAGTGAGCCACTACTACCCATATTGAGTCATATCATGCTTTGGTCCTGGGTAGTCTGGTGATAAAGTCCATGCCAAGTTTATCCCACTTCCATTCGGGTATCGGCATAGGCTATAACAGTCCTGTTGGCTTCTGATGCTCTACCTTCACTCTCTGACATACATCACATACGGCCACATACTCGGCGATATCCTTCTTCATACCAGTCCACCAGAAACGTTCTTTTAAATCCAAGTACATCTTGGTGTTTCCGGGGTGTATCGATTATGGTGAGTCATGAGCCTCCTGAAGTATTAACTTCCTGATCTCTGGGTTACTAGGCACATAAACTCGGTCCTCAAACCATAAGGTATCGTGCTCATCCTCGCGAAAACCTTTGGCCTTTCCTTTGCTCATCTTCTCCTTTATCTCAGCAATCTCTTTGTCCTCCTTCTGAGCTTCTCGAATTTTGTTCAACAAGGTCGACTGAACCTCCATTGTTGCAACGAAACCTCGTGGAACAATCTCCAATCGAAGTTCCATGATATCCTCAGCTAGATCCTTTGGCAATCCTTTAATTTCAAGGATATTAGCATAACTCTTCCGGCTCAAAGCGTCTGCTACAACATTGGCCTTTCGTGGATGATAGTGTAGCTTCATGTCGTAATCTTTTATAAGTTCCAACCATCTCCTCTGTCTAAGGTTCAGCTCCTTTTGGGTGAAAATATACTTCAAACTCTTATGATCTGTGTACACATCACAACGGTTTCCAATAAGGTAATGTCTCCGGGTCTTTAATGCATGCACTACGGCTGCTAACTCCAAATCATGTGTGGCATAGTTCAACTCATGGGGCTTCAGCTGTCGTGAGGCATACGAAACAACTTGTCCGTCCTGCATAAGCACACATCCCAAGTCCCAAGCGTGAGGCATCACAATACACTTCAAACTCCTTATGTATATCTGGCAATGTTAGCACTGGGGCTGTAGTCAAACGTTTCTTCAACTCCTGAAAACTTGCCTCGCAATCTTCTGTCCATTTAAACTTAGTACCCTTCTTCAATAGTTCAGTCATTGGCTTTGCAAGCTTGGAAAAATTCTCAATGAATCTCCGATAATATCCCGCGAGTCCAAGGAAACTGCGGATCTCGCCAACTGAAGTGGGTGCCAACCATTCAGTGACCGACTGAACCTTGCTGGGGTCTACTGCTATACCTTCTCCTGATATAACATGCCCAAGAAATCCAACTTCCTTCAACCAAAATTCGCACTTGCTGAACTTGGCGTGTAACTGGTGTTCCCTGAGTTTCTCGAGAACTAATCGCAAATGCTCCTTGTGCTCCTCTTCATTCTTCGAGTATACCATAATATCATCGATAAACACCACAACAAATTTGTCCAAATACTCCATGAACACTTTGTTCATCATACTCATGAAATAGGCAGGGGCGTTTGTCAGTCCAAACGACATGACCGTATACTCGTATAATCCATACCGTGTGGTGAACGCTGTCTTTGGTATATCCTTCTCTCAGATCTTCAACTGATGGTATCCTGATCGTAGATCAATCTTCGAAAACACCTTAGCTCCTTGTAGCTGATCAAACAGATCATTGATCATCGGAAGTGGATACTTGTTCTTAATCGTTACTTCATTCAAGTCTCGGTAATCAACAACCATCCTCAGGGATTTATCCTTCTTCTCGACCAAAAGTACTGGAGCTCCCCAAGGTGATGAACTCCTTCGAATATAACCTTTCTCCAACAACTCCTTGATCTGCTTCTTAATTTCCTCCAGATCATTTGCGGGCATCCGATAGGGTCTCTTGGATATTGGCCCTGTACCTGGCAATAGCTCTATCAAAAACTCAATGTCTCGATCCGGTGGCATGCCTAGTAACTCTTCTGGAAAAACATCCGGGTAATCCTTTACTACAGGCACTTCCTCCTGCAAAACTCCTGTGAGGGCATTCACTTGGGTCCTCCTAGGCACATGCCTAGATACGTACTTAATCCTTTTCCCCTCTGGGATGGTGTGATAAATCGACTTACTAGCACAGTCAATACTTCCTCCATACTTTGACATCCAGTCCATACCTAATATCACATCCAATCCTTGTGACTCCAAGATAATTAGGTCAGACGGAAAAACATGCGTCCCAATGGTTAGGGGTATCTGGTTGCACCATCGGCTAACCATATACTCTGCTCCAGGCGAGCTCACTAAAAGAGGGGTCCTCAGGGTTTGGGTTGGTAGTTTAAACTTATCCACGAATCCCCTTGATATGTATGAATGCGATGCACTAGTATTGAAAAGAATAAGAGCGGTAAATGACTTAACGAAAAACTTACCTATTACCGCATCCGGCTGTTCTTCAACCTCCTCCACGTTAACGTGGTTCACTTGTCCTTTGTTGAATGGATTAGCTTCTTTTCGGCGCTCCCGTTTCCGTTTCCATTCCTTCCTTCAGGACAATCATTGGCATAGTGCCCTGTCTTCCCACACTTAAAACAAGTAACTTGACTTAGATCTCTCTTGGCGGGTGTGGCTGGATTGGAGCGATTGTTGTTAGCTCCGTTCCCATTTCCATTCTTAGCTCCATTGTGGTTATGCGATCCTCCTCCAGTGTAGGTGTGACCTCCATGGTTATGAACAAGTCCTCCCGAATTCGGGGTTAAGCGAGGCTTCTGCTAAGCTCCTGAATTATACTTCCCTTGTCCATACTTCCTCTTACGGCTCTCAATCTACTGCTGCTTCCCTTCAATCATAAGAGCCTTATCTACCAACTCCTGGTAGTTGTTGAAGGTTGCCACCATCAACTGCATATTCACCTCATCATTCAACCCTTCCATAAACTTCTCCTGCTTCGCGGCATCTGTGGCCACATCATCATGGGCATAGCGTGATAGCTTGCTAAAATCATCCACCTACTGGCCAATAGTACGGTTCCCCTGGCGTAAATTGCAAAACTCCTGCTTCTTCATCTACATAGCTCCAGTGGAAACATGGGCAGTACGAAAAGCCTGCTGAAACTGAGCCCATGTGACAGTGTCGATAGGATAGGTGGCTGTGAAATTCTCCCACCATGCTGTTGCAGGTCCATCCAGTTGGTGTGCGGCAAAACGCACCTTCTCTGCATCTGTGCACCCTGCGGTGGTCAACTCCCTTCCAACACGGCGTAGCCAATCATCAGCAACTATTGGCTCGGTGCTACTGGAAAACACCGGTGGCTGTAACCTTAGCAAATGGGCTAGGTTGTCCACTGGTGGCATTTTGTTGTTGTTGTTGTTGTTGCCCTGGTTCTGAACTAGTAATTGCATCAAGGCATTCTGCTGCTGGATCAACTGGGTGAGCTCCGGTGGGAAAGCAAAACCGGTGTCATGTCTCGGAGGCATCTGATGGGTTTAGATGGAAGAGATTTAGAATAGAAAAAGGTCTAGCGAGAAAGCACTACCCATATGCACATGAGACAACATAATCATTTCACTTAATCAATCAAGCAAGGGCATACAACGGTCTAGAACTATCGCAGAAGTGCTCAACTACTACTAGATACATGGGGGAATACTACTAATATATGGTGGTCATCTAGAAATTTTGATCGGTGGAAGATTCCATGATGTCTGCTCCAGCTTCGTCTTCATAGTCATCATCACTAGGATCAGAATCAGTGTCATCGATGATGATGTAGTTGTCCGGGCAAGTGGGATCGTCATCTTCGTCTCCCGGTGCTGGTCCTCCCATGAATATCCCGATCTTCTTAACCAGGTCGTCGTTCTTCTCCAGTAGTGTCTTCATTTCCTCCTCATATCCATCGTGTGTGAACTTGAGTTCTTCCTCCAGCTCATTGATCCTAGTCTTTGCCTTCTACAATTCCATCATGTCTGCGCACATCTGGTTCTCCTGACGTCGAATGTGCTGGTTTAGCTCCTGGATAAAAGCTGCAATGGATCTATCCTTCCTGGTGCCGATCATTTCCCATTGCTCATCTCGGCGCCCACATATTTGATAGGTAGTGTCCTTGAGTTCCCTATTGTAGACTTCTCCAATGCGTCCCATGGTAATGTGGGCTGCCATGCTCTTGCCTAGACTCCAGGTTGGTGCATCGAAAGAAAATTCTATGGGTTTAGAAGTTGGCGAGAACGTCCTTCCTGGAACTTGTACTTGAATCATCCAGCGCTCCTCTTCTGGTAAGGTGGCGTTGTACGTCCCGGTGAAACTTGGTATTCCAATGTTCAAGTACCTAGTGACTTCCTTCAAGTGGCGTCCAAAAGGTGTATCCTCATCCGGTTGCGCGAACTTGTTCTTCATCTCCGTCATCCTAAAGAGTGGAAAAGGAGAGGAGTCAGAAATGAGTAGAGAAGAGTGACCTATGGTTTATCTTAGTGGTCGTGTCCTACACTCAGCGTGTGCTCTGATACCATCTTGTAGCGACCCGACCTCAAACGGTCAAGTCTCTGTGCCTCAGTGTCATCCCTGGATCAGTAATGCTGACACGCACAGTACTCGAAGGATTTATAACAGAGTAGCAATCACACACTTATTACATCGAATGTCTCAAAAGAGAACTTATTACAATAATATGGCTTAAGGCCATCTAATGCGATAACAGCGGAAGGCTTGGAAGATAAAGTGAGTCCATCAACTCCAACGGCATAGCTGAGCTGCACGGCAACGACCTAACGAACCTTACTCCTCGTCTGAAAAGTCTGCAACATAATACGTTGCAGCCCGAAAACGGGTCAGCACATGGAATATGCTGGCAATATAACACAGTAGAGCAAGAACAGAATAATGCTATCACTACATGCATATTTGGCTGGTGGAAAGCTCTATGGTTATAGTTTTTGCGAAAAGCAATTTTTTCCCTACAACAAAGGAATAAATTTTTAATTTAACTATCATGGTGGTTGAAACATGGAGAAGGTATAACCCCAACTCAATCCCAAATTAAAGTAATTATCAACCCAACAATATTAATTAAGAGTGATGAGATACATGTGATAACCCAAGTACTAGATACTCAAGATTGTCCATAACCAGGGACACGGCTAACCATGATTAGATTGTACACTCTGCAGAGGTTTGCGCACTTTTCCCCACAAGACTCGATCGCTTCCGTTGGATTTCTCGCACTGCATGGTGTTTGAGAAACGGATGACCGAGACATAGTCTTTCAGGAACATTAACTCTCTACTCCGGGTAGACCATACCAAACCTACAAAACCCACTACCTGTTGATCTACCTCTTCAAGAGCTTCACGTAACTTACTCAACTATGCTAGAGCCCATAGTAGCTTGTGGCTGCACACGGAAGTTTCTAGCATGAATCGTCTCAGTACCCTTTAAGCCTGGGTGGCGATCCATAGGAACATCACACGGGTACCCTGGGATTTCCAAAAATAAAACAGACAACACTGGGTTCCCCCAGGTGCCTCAATCCACCCAGATGTGTATTAAAGTTGCCACCTTAAGTAAACCATTAATTATCAATCTCACATCTGTCATGGATACACTCAAACCCATACCACGTCTACGAGCATAGCATGGCATTATAAGCAACGCGTAGAAGTAACTCCCAAGGGTTTGATAATAAACAGGGCAATAGGTTCTACCTCATCAACTACTTCCCCACCCACAAATTAAAGACATCCTAACCATGCAAAGTTTGAGGATTGAACTAATGCAATAAAAACTGGGTATGGAAAGAGTATGATCAATGTGTTACTTGCCTTGCAGACGATCCGTGAATCCTAGAGACTCGTAGTAACACGCTTCGCACTCCGGGAATTCTAGCATAAACAAACAATAACATACATAAGAAACTAGCAAAGATGAACAAGCAAAACTCCAAAATAAAAGAGATTTACCAGAAAGTTCAACTTAAGAACTCCGGTTTGCAAAAAGAATCAAACCAAATGGAGCAACGAAACTCAAACGGCGAAAGAAATAAGATTCGTTTACTAATCTGGACTAAAGTCAAATTTTACAGTACCAAAACCTTGTTTAAGTTGATTAAACAGAAAGAGGGTCCCGAGACAAAAACCTAGGCGTTTTAATCACCTGATTCCAACTAACGAGCGTGAAGAAAAACAGAATCTAGGATCGGAACAGAAATCGCGACTGAAAATAATCGCAGATAAATCAGATAAAAGAAAACTGACGAACAGACTAACGAACGAATGTTCGTTATCTATAACTAACGGAAGAGAACCGTTTGTTTAAACAAATGTACGGACGAACATCCGCTAAATAGACGAACCGAGAAAAAAAACAGCGAACCGAATCTAAAAAAACGAACTAGGGTTTCTATAGAAAAACTGAATCGGTTTTTAAAAAAACAGGCGGCGGCGGATCGGCGCATTACCTCCGGCGAGGCAACTCCGGCGAGGCGGGGCTCGGAGGCGGGCTTGCGGGGCGGCGGGGCGGCTCGGCGGCGCGGGGCGGGCGGCAGGCGGCGGCGCGGGCGACTGTGGCGGC
The DNA here is from genome assembly GCF_018294505.1 of Triticum aestivum. Classification (NCBI taxonomy): domain Eukaryota; kingdom Viridiplantae; phylum Streptophyta; class Magnoliopsida; order Poales; family Poaceae; genus Triticum; species Triticum aestivum. The sequence continues at coordinate 353,233,960 of NC_057801.1, forward strand.
GGGGCAAGCAAGGGGCTGCGGCGGCGGCGACTTGGGGCTCCAGGGGGGATGATATTTAAAGGGGGGAGGCGGCTTGGAGGAGGGGCCAAGGCGGCGACGGCGACGGAGTCCGGCTCGGACTCCTCGTCCAAGCGGCGGCGGGGAGGCGCGCGCGCGGGGGGCGGCGGCTGGCGCGGGCCGGCCTGGTCCGGCTGGGCCTTAGGCCCAGTCGGGCGTGGGGAAGATTTTTTTTTAAAATAATTTCGCCGACAGAAAAATAAATCCTATAAAATAAAATAAAACCCTAAAAATGGCAAAACAAATTTTCACCGTCTAAAGAAAATATTTAGAACGAGATGAACATTTTCTTGGCCCTAAAATGCAATTTTAAAAACGTGCATATTTTTCTAATGCAAATAAAATCCAAATAAACTCAAATAAAATCAAACAAATGATTTTAACATTTTTCCTCCAATATTTCAATTGTTTTGGAGAAGTCGTATTATCTCCTCTCATATATTTTTATAAGAAATATTTTTCAGAGAGAAAAAATAATTAAAAACAAAAATCCTCGTTTCACTATTTGATAGGAAATCAAATATGAAAAATCGGGAAATCCCCAACTCTCTCCGAGGGTCCTTGAGTTGTTTAGGATTTCGAGGATTGCGGAGTGGAAATGCAATAAAGTATGATATGCATGGATGATCTATGTATAACATTCCAAATTGAAAATTTGGGATGTTACACTTTCTTGCCTAGCGGAGGCTGCTTGAGCGCTAAATGGGACCCTTGGGCATCGCGACTCAGGGGCTCTTACCGGACCTTGGGCCGCTCACCTCCTGGCCTTGACCACGGCATCGTGCCCTGGCATACCAGCGACGACTGCAGCCTTTCTGGGGACCAGGACCTGTCGACGTAGAGCACCAAGCCCTCGTGAGGAAAGAAAGGGGGAGCTAAGCCGGGGCAGAACGCGCCTCTTGCATCATTTCATGATAAGGATGTATGATTCACAGAAGACATGGCAGGCACCTTACATACCCCCATGGGTTGTCATTTCGATTCCTCGCAGGGAACAAAAGGTGCTAAGGAGTGATTACTACGCGCGCCTCCGCAGGAGACGCCATCATCAACAATGGGTCACCAGGCACCAGCGCCAACCCCATCCAGATCAGCAGCACCGATGGCCTGATGCAGCCGCCCTGCTCAGGGCGGGACGCGAGCTCGGCGGCTCGTAGCTGTCGTCGCTTGTCTCCGGAGTCGCGTAAACCTCGGCAGAGTCGCTGGACCCTCCGGCTCCTCCGCTGCTGCCTGAGGAGCTGCTGGGGAAGCGGTTGGCAGGCCTGGTCCTCCCCACTCCGATGTCCCGGCCGCCTCCCTTGGGGCAGCATTCCAGCCGGCGTCCATCCGCGTCGAAGACCTTGAAGAACATCAAGGAGGCGCCATCGTATTCAAGATGAATTACAAGGGTGCCCCCTATCCGGCAGACCCGGGCGATCTCGCCCCAGCCACGGGTTAGGAATACCTTGCCCGGGGCGACGACCTCAACCTCCGCCTCGGTCGCGGGGGTGTTGCAGTCGGCATGCTGCAGCCAGAGCTCCTGAGGCCCCCTCGGCAGAATCTCGAAGCCGAAGGAGGGAGGAAGGCGAATCCAAGATCGAGGAGGCATGGCGGCGTGAAGCACAAGCTCGCGAGGAGAGCCCTCGGCATGAACTCCAGGGGGAACAACGCACACCGCCGTGACTCGCCGGCGTCGACGGCAGCACCGTCGGTGTCACTCGACACCTTCTTCTCCAGGGCCCTCGATTCGGGCGTACAGGGGCAGCGGAAACCCAGGTGGCGGCCGCTCGTACTAGGGCCTCGACGCCTCCTGTCGAGCACCCTCATCTCGGCGGCAGGGGACAGGCCGCTTCTTCGGCGGAAGCGGGTCGGGACCCTCCCGGGGCTTTCCCTTCTCTTCAAAAGAAAACCGGCAGATCGGCGCCATTGGCGTAAGGTGGAGCAAGGGAGAGGAAGAAGAGGAAAGGAAGTAGCGGGAAAGGAATGGACTGGAAGGGCTCACGTCATTCCGTACTTATAGCCGGAGGAGGCCAACTGTCGGCCACCACGATCGCAGGTAATCATGACTCGTTTTTGCATGCAGGGACTTGTCAAGTCATGCGGTTGTCGAGGCGTCGTGGGGAAGCGGGGATGCCCATGTCCAATAAATCGCCACGCGGCGCCCAAGGCCGCAGGCTATTGGGGTCCGCGGCGCTTCGTACTTGCGCCTTCGCTTCTCTGCTAAGCCAAGTTCGGGCGCACCTTGGGCCCGGGGGCTACTGTCGGCATTCTGGGAACGGGGGTCCCCAGACTTGCCTGCCTGCGGCCTGCGGCGTGGCTCAAGCGGGGGCCTAGTGTAGCCCAGCTTCATCAGCTCAAGCTTAAGACCCTCGCGAGGGGCCAAGCCTCGCGGGGCGGACGATAGGAAGCTTCCTTAGTAGCAGCCTCATCAGGCGGGCTCGCGATGAGGCAGAGAGATCAAGGCAGGGTACCTCGCGAGGTGCCCGTGATGCAAGCCATGACGATCGAGACCAGGCGAGCGCCAGGCGGGCCCCGGCCTGCACAGCGTCCTTGTTTCCCCTTCGGTGCAAAGGGGGGAAAGCACAGGCCAAGGCATCAGGCAAAGGTTGTCGTTTCGGTGCAACGAGACCAAGAACAGCGGAGCGGCAGGATGGAGGTCACCGTGGATCCCAGGACGGCGTCACCGTTAGAGTCTTTGGCAGTCAAAGACCAGCTTTAGTCAGGATAAGTGTACTAGATGTTCCCCTTCAAAATGGCCGATTGTTGGCGCCCTTCCCGCTCATTATTTGGGAAGAGGCCCAGGGCCTCCCTCTATAAATAGAGCTAGCCACCACAGAGTAGGGGGATGGAGATTTTTGGGTAGACTAGAGAGAGAGGCGACTGAACTCACCCCAGCAGTTCATCGCACCAGCCCAAGAACAGCCCCTCGCGAGGTTGTTCTCCCTTTGTATTGTTCATCATTAGCCCCTGAGGCAATCCACCACACCACACACTGGAGTAGGGTATTACACCACAATGGTGGCCTGAACCAGTATAAACCTCGTGTCCCTTGTGTGTTCTTCTTTCTAGCCTAGATTCCTTGCGAGGCTTTGAGACGTGAGTTGGTAGGGGAAAGATCTTAGTGCGCACCCCAGAGTTCGAACCTCAAGGTCTGTCAGAACCCGAAATTCGACAACATGTATTCCGAATATAGTCATACGTGCTTATGGAAAAGAACTTGCATGACAACTTTTGTCCTACCCTCCCGTGGCAGCGGGGTCCTATTGGAAACTAAGGGATATTAAGGCCTCATTTTAATAGAGTACCGGACCAAAGAATTAACACTTAGTGGATACATGAACTCCTCAAACTATGGTCATCACCGGGAGTGGTCCCAATTATTGTCACTTCGGGGTTGCCGGATCATAACACATAGTAGGTGACTATTGACTTGCAAGATAGGATCAAGAACTCACATATATTCATGAAACATAATAGGTTCAGATCTAAAATCATGGCACTCGGGCCCTAGTGACAAGCATTAAGCATAGCAAAGTCATAGCAACATCAATCTTAGAACATAATGGATACTAGGGATCAAACCCTAACAAAACTAACTCTATTACATGGTAAATCTCATCCAACCCATCACCGTCCAACAATCCTACGATGGAATTAATCACGCATGGCGGTGAGCATCATGAAAATGGTGATGGAGGATGGTTGATGATGTTGATGGCGACGGATTCCCCTCTCCGGAGCCCCGAACAGACTTCAGATTAGCCCTCCCGAGAGAGATTAGGGCTTGGCGGCAGCTCCGTATCATAAAACGCGATGAATCCTTCTCTTCGATATTTTTTTTCTCCCCGAACGTGAATATATGGAGTTGGAGTTGAGGTTGGTGGAGCATCAGGGGGCCCATGAGGCAGGGGGGCGCGCCCATGGGATAGGGCGTGCCCCCACCCTCATGGATAGGTTGTGGGCCCCTGGTCTTGATTCTTTCGCTAGTATTTTTTATTAATTCCAAAAATATTCTCCGTGAAGTTTTAGGTCATTCCAAGAACTTTTATTTCTACACAAAAATAACACCATGGCAATTCTGCTGAAAACAGCGTTAGTCCAGGTTAGTTCCATTCAAATCATGCAAGTTAGAGTCCAAGACAAGGGCAAAAGTGTTTGGAAAAGTAAATACGTTGGAGACGTATCACCCATCTTCTGGTATATAAGTCATTTTGACCTAGAAAAAAAATAAGGAGAGAACTTTTGAGACGGAGGGCCACCGTATCAAGGCGGAACTTGGGCAGGAGCACTTTTGCCCTCCGGAGGAGTGAGTCCGCAGGGGGAACTTCCCTCCCGGAGGGGGAAATCATCGTCATCATCATCACCAACAACTCTCCCATCTTGGGGAGGGCAATCTCCATCAACATCTTCAATATCACCATCTCCTCTCAAACCCTAGTTCATCTCTTGTGTTCAATCTTTGTACCGGAACTATACATTGGTGCTTGTGGGTGACTAGTACTGTTGATTACATCTTGTCGTTGATTACTATATGGTTTATTTGGTGATTATATGTTCAGATCCATTATGCTATTTAATACCCCTCTGATCTTGAGCATGATTATCATTTGTGAGTAGTTAATTTTGTTCCTGAGGTCATGAGAGAAATCTTGTTGCAAGTAATCATGTGAATTTTATATGTGTTCGATATTTTGATGGTATGGATGTTGTGATTCCCTTAGTGGTGTCATGTGAACATCGACTACATGACACCTCACCATATTTGGGCCTAAAGGAATGCATTGTGGAGTAGTTATTAGATGATGGGTTGCGAGAGTGACATAAGCTTAAACCCTAGTTTATGTGCTATTTCTTAAGGGACTGATTTGAATCCAAAAGTTAAATGCTATGGTTAGAATTTATTCTTAATACTTTTCTCATAGTTGCGGATGCTTGCAAGGGGGTTAATCACAAGTAGGAGGTTTGTTCAAGTAAGAACATCACCTAAGCACCGGTCCACCCACATATCAAATTATCAAAGTAACGAACACACATCAAACCAACATGAAGAAAGTGACTAGATGAAATTCCCGTGTGCCCTCAAGAACGCTTTGCTTATCATAAGAGACCGTTTTGGCTTGTCCTTTGCCTCAAAAGGATTGCGCTGCCTTGCTGCACTTTTTTTACCATTATTGTTACTTGCTCGTTACAAATTATCTTGCTATCAAACTACTCGTTACTTATAATTTCAATGCTTGCAGACATTACCTTGCTGAAAACCGCTTGTCATTTCCTTCTGCTGCTCGTTGGGTTCGACACTCTTACTTGTCGAAAGGACTATGATTGATCCCCTATACTTGTGGGTCATCAATAGCCTAGTGCAAATTTCTATTTTTTTTCCTTGTTTTTGAGTTTTACAGAAAAGGAATACCAAACGGAGTCCAAACAGAATAAAATGTTCACGATGATTTTTCTTGGAACAGAAGACACCCGTAGGACTTGGAGATGAAATCAGAGGATCCCCAAGGCGGCCACAAGCCTCAGGGGTGCGCCCTAGGAGGGGCGAGCCCTGAGGGCTTGTGGGCCCCTCGGAGCTCCTCTAACCCTAATCTTTGGCCTATCAATTCACAAATGTTCCCAAACGACTAGAAGCATTCACAAAAATACTTTTCCGCCACTGCAACCTTCTGTACCCGTGAGATCCCATCTTGGGGCCTTTTATGGCACCCTGTCGGAGGGGGATTCGACCATGGAGGGCTTCTACATCAACTCTATTGCCCTTCCGATGAAGCGTGAGTAGTTTACCACAGACCTACGGGTCCATAGCTAGTAGCTAGATGGCCTCTTCTGATAGAGGCAAAGGTGTCCCATCTTTTGATTAGATGATGGATATCGCTTTGGTGGAAATCGACTTTTACGATCCGACTACGAATGTGCAAGGACGTCGCGCCTTAGCAATCGCTAAACCAACTCCGAGAGGTTATTGACCACGCCGGAGCACGATCAACCTGACCACGAGGGTCTGTTTCCTGCGAGCAAACAAAGAACAAGCAAGAAACTGAGATTGCAATCTGGATATTGCGAATATCAGATGAAAGCTTTATTGATCAAGGTGGGGTTCTGTGACGCCTTTGTCTGGTCGTTGAACACAAACGAAGTACGTGAAGTTACAGCTATGGCGAACTTTTAATCTAAACAAAACCCAAAGTCTAAACGGTGCCCTAAGGACTGTATATATGGAGGAAGATGGGGTGAATTTCATGGCCCTTGGTGGAGGGGTCCGAAACTAACCTTATCTCTTGTTTCCCCACACATACGGACTCTAAAAATAGCCTATACTTATGTATTTCGAAATTACATGGGCCTGGCCCAATAATAAGGTGACACGGCACCTAGAATAGCCTCTCGACGAAATTTACAAAGTGGCATCTTGTATATTTCGTCCAAGGCTTCATGCACTCATTATGGTGGCTTCAAAGTCCTGAAATCATCACTTGTAACTCCGTTCTTGTTCCCCTTGTGCATGCCATCATCTCCATGATTGTTCTTGCTCCAATGTTCATCCTTCTCCAAGCTAGGCCCTTCATTTGTAAGCAAAACAAATGTATCCAATTTAGGCAGCATCATATTCTCATGAACATTAGAATCATTACCAAGAAACTAAAGTACCTGATAATTTAATTAGCATGCGCGAGCTCTAGTAATTGGTCCAGTATATGTAGAAGTAGGGGTTGTGGGTGTAACAATGGTATTGATGTCCTCATCATCCTCCCCTTCTTGAAATGAAGTTGTCCTCGACGGAAGCTCATCTTCCTCACCCAAATAAGGCTTCAAATCTGCAATGTTAAAAGTGGGACTAACCCCAAAATCTTCCGGCAGCTCAAGTTTATATGCATTATCATTTATTTTCTCCAACGCCTTAAAAGGACCATCAGCACGTGGCATTAACTTTGATTTGCGCAAATCAGGAAATCTATCCTTATGCAAATGTAACCAAACAAGATCTCCAGGTGCAAACACAAGATGTTTTCTACCCTTGTCTCCAGCAAGTTTATATTTAGCATTCATACGCTCAATGTTTTCCTTAGTTAACTCATGCATTTTTAAAATCAATTCAGCACATTGTTTAGCATCAAAATTAACCTTCTCCGAAGATGGAAGAGGCAACAAATCAATAGGTGCACGAGGTAGGAAACCATACACAATTTCAAAAGGGCACATCTTAGTAGTAGAATGCAATGAACAATTATAAGAAAATTCAATATGAGGCAAGCATTCTTCCCACATTTTCTTATTAATCTTCAAAACAGCCCTAAGCATAGTAGACAATGTTCTATTGACTACTTCAGTTTGTCCATCAGTTTGGGGGTGACAAGTAGTACTAAAAAGCAGTTTAGTCCCCAATTTAGCCCATAAACATCTCCAAAAGTGGCTAAGAAATTTAGTATCACGATCTGAAACAATAGTATTGGGCACACCATGCAAGCGAATAATTTCACAAAAGAACAAATCAGCAACATTAACGGCATCATCGCTTTTACGACATGGTATAAAGTGTGCCATTTTCGAGAATCTATCCATGACAACAAATATGCTATCCCTCCCCTTCTTTGTTCGAGGTAAACCTAAAACAAAGTCCATAGATATATCCTCCCAAGGAACACTAGGTACAGGCAAAGGCATATATAAACCATGAGGATTGAGTCGTGACTTACCTTTTTGACATGTAGTGCGGCGAGCAATAAAACGTTCAACATCCCGTCTCATCTTTGGCCAAAAGAAATGTGTAGCAAGTACATCCTCCGTCTTCTTCACGCCAAAGTGTCCCATTAACCCCCCTCCATGCGCCTCCTGCAACAACAAAAGACAAATAGAGCTAGCTGGAATGCATAGCTTGTTAGCACGAAACACAAATCCATCATTAACGACGAACTTGTTCCATGTTCTCCCTTCTTTACAATTCTGCAATACATCTTTAAAATCAGCATCATGCACATATTGATCTTTGATGGTCTCCAAACCAAATATTTTGAAGTCAAGTTGTGAAAGCATAGTATAGCGACGAGACAATACATCAACAATAACATTTTCTTTACCCTTCTTGTGTTTAATAACATAAGGGAAAGTCTCAATGAATTCAACCCATTTAGCATGTCTATGATTCAGTTTAGCTTGACTTTTAATATGTTTCAAAGATTCATGATTAGAATGTATAACAAATTCTTTGGGCCATAAATAATGTTGCCATGTCTCTAAAGTCCGAACAAGAGCATATAATTCTTTATCATAAGTAGAATAATTCAGACTAGGCTCACTCAATTTTTCAGAAAAATATGCAACATGTTTGCCATCTTGTAATAACACACCTCCTAATCCAATTCCACTAGCATCACATTCAAGCTCAAAAGTCTTATTAAAATCAGGAAGTTGGAGTAAAGGAGAATGTGTCAACTTATCTTTCAATACCGTGAAGGCTTCTTCCTGTGCGGTACCCCAAACAAAAGGCACATCCTTCTTTGTAAGCTCATTGAGAGGTGCAGCAATTGTGCTGAAATCTCTCACAAAACGCCTATAGAATCCAGCAAGGCCAAGAAAACTCCTCACTTGTGTGACCGTTTTGGGCTGCGGCCAACTCTTAATAGCTTCAATCTTGGCTTTATCAACTTCAATTCCCTGTGGAGTAACAACATAGCCAAGAAAAGACACTCGGTCGGTGCAAAAGGTGCACTTCCCAAGGTTACCAAACAAACGTGCATCACGTAAAGCAATAAAAACAGCACGTAAATGTTCCAAATGTTCCTCCAAAGTTCTGCTATAAATCAATATGTCATCAAAGTAAACTACCACAAATCGTCCAATGAAAGCACGTAAAACTTCGTTCATTAATCTCATGAAAGTACTAGTTGCAATAGTTAACCCAAAAGGCATGACTAACCACTCATATAATCCAAACTTAGTTTTAAATGTTGTTTTCCATTCATACCCCAATTTCATACGAATTTGATGGTATCCACTACGCAAATCAACTTTGGAGAATATTGTAGAGCCACTCAATTCATCAAGCATATCATCTAGCCTAGGAATAGGATGACGATAACGAATAGTAATATTATTAATGCCTCTATAATCAACGCACATACGCGATGTACCATCCTTTTTCGGCACTAAAATAATAGGAACAGCACAAGGACTAAGGGATTCGCGTATATAACCTTTGTCGAGAAGCTCTTGTACTTGACGCATAATCTCCTTCGTCTCCTCTGGATTGGTACGGTATGGTGCACGGTTGGGTAGCGATGCACCGGGAATTAAGTCAATTTGATGTTCAATCCCTCGAATAGGTGGTAATCCTGGTGGCACATCTTGTGGGAAGACGTCAGTGAACTCCTGCAAAATATTAGTGACAGCAGGGGGCAAAGAGGTAGGCACGTCCTCGAATGAAAATAATGCCGCTTTGCACACAAAAGCATAGCAAACATATTTGCTAAAATCTAGCTCATCAATATCAGATTTAGTGGCAAGTAAACATGCACTTTTCAATTTAATTTCAGAAGCAACACTAGATGGTTTATTATTAGGCTTCATTTGTTGCTCAAATTCTTTTGCAACAATCTGATTCTCACTCTTATTCTTCTCCTCTTTTTCTTTATTAGCTCTATTAATATCATCTTTCAAAATGGAATCGGGAGTCATAGGAAGCAAAGTAATATTTTTATCCTTATGAACAAGAGTATACTGATTGTTTCTACCATGGTGGACATAATTTTTATCAAATTGCCATGGTCGACCAAGTAATAAGGAACATGCTTGCATAGGTACCACATCACAATCAACATAATCAGCATATGTAGAGATACTAAAATGCACACGAACAGTATGTGTTACCTTAACCTTGCCGCTGTTGTTGAACCATTGGATGTAGTAAGGATGTGGATGTGGTCTTGTGGTGAGAGGGAGCTTCTCCACCATCTCCATGCTAGCCAAGTTGTTGCAGCTCCCTCCGTCTATGATGACACGCATAGAATGTTCCTTCACAACTCCCTTTGTATGGAACAAATTATGTCTCTGATTTTGCTCAGCTTGTGCGACCTGCACACTCAAAACACGTTGAGCAACTAAACATTCATACCTGTCAGCGTCTTCAGGAGCCATGTATTGTGTCTCATGATCATAATCATCTCCACCGTGTTCTTCACGTGTAATAAGAGCCAATGTCTCCTCATCATAGTCACTAGCGGACTCATACCCACCATCCTCAGTAGCAATCATCACACGCTGAGATTTGCATTCTCTCGCATAATGACCTCTTCCCTTACAACAACGACAAATAATATCACTTGTGTATGCCATGGAAGAAGAAGAGCTCTGTGTAGGCCCGGCAGGTGCGCTCTTGGCAGATAGTGGTGGTTGTGCCTGCTTTCTTGTATCACGGCTGGAGGTGGCACCTAATGGAGATGTTGGTGCAGTGGATGTAGAAGATGCACGCAGTGTCCATGATGAAGGTCGACCTGCAGAAAAGTTAGTTCGCGCCAATGGTTGTCGATCCTGCACTTCACGTTCAGCTTTACAAGCAAGATGGAATAAACGAGTGATATTAGTATACTCCTTATACTCTAGAATGGTCTGAATCTCTCTATTTAATCCACCAATAAAATGTGCAAGCATAGGTTCATTCTCCTCAACAATACCACATCTAATCATGCCAGTTTGTAATTCCTGATAATATTCTTCTACAGAATTTTTTCCTTGTCTCAAACGCTGCAATTTTTGAAGCAATTCACGTTGATAATATGGTGGAACCCCACGAGTACGCATAGCGGTTTTCAAAGCAGCCCAAGTAGCTGGAATAGGATATAATCTACAATGTTCAGACCACCAAACACATGCAAAGCTAGTGAAAGCACAAACAGCAGCAGGAACACGTCTCTCCTCAGGATATTGTAAACATGTAAATCGTTGTTCAGTTTCTAACCCCCAAGTAAGATATATATCAGGAACATATCTACCCTCAAATGGTGGAATATTCAATTTCAGTTTAGGAAGATGGTCATGATCTCGTACCTGAGGGAGAGCCCTACCATTGTGATTATTTGCATGTGGACGACCTGGTGGTTGTGGTGCTGGTGGTTGCACGTAGTTCTGATTTTGATCAACCTCATCCTCGTAATCTCCCGCATAATCATCCTCCGCATCAGCAGCAGGAGCCACAGAAGTATCAACAGCAGCACCAACAGTTTGGCCAGGCTGAAGAAGAACACGGCTCGCTCGGCGGAGGGCTGTATCGCGACGTGGAGGTAGTTGTTGTAGTTGTTGCAGAGGTGCAGCAGGTGCAGACGGTGGTGGAAGACGCACAAGCAGTTCATTAAATCTGTTATCGAGCTTTGTTTCAAATGTCTTCTCAAGGCCAGTGATCTTCTCCATGGCCTCTTCAAAATTGTTCAGCACATCTTGCACCTGTTCAGTCATCATTTGCTGAAACTTATCATGAAGCTCCTTGTTCGTTAAGTTCTCCCAGTCAATCTCATCGGCTTGTGATCCTGGCATGGTTAGCAGCAATAGAAACACACAAGAATATGATCCTATAGACTACTAACAAGTGGTGGTGGTGCGTGTCACAAATCCGTTAAGCAAAACTCAAATTCTTACCAGTTCTTACCCAGCAGCAGGCGGTGATCGGCAGTTGTTGTAGTCAAAACTCTCAAAGCTTGGATAGAGCGATTACCAGGGAGAGTCAAACACATGACGTAGATGTATGTGGAGCTGGGAAGGCTTATAATATGGTAGCAAAAAGGATCAGCAATAATCAATTCAGAGATGCAAAGTTGAATAAACGCTCAACGACGGTACTATGCTGGTCCTAGGCTAGACCGTGCTAGAGACGCGAGCCTAGAACACTAACAAAATCACGATGTTGCACTTAGACAAGGGAAAAGCACACTCTGGAATTTTTTTTCACTCTTTTTTTGCGCTGCTCTTTTTTTTGCACTGCTCTTTTTTTTGCGAAAAATCACTATAATGGCGAGTGTCTCCAAACTCTTCCCAGGCCAAACTGACAAGATGGGCACGAAATTTTTTGACAATTTTTTTCGGAAAACAGGGCAGCGACGACAAAAAAGTGCAACAAAAAATCACTATGATGGCGAATGTCTCAAAACACTCCTGGGGACCTAAAAATAGGATAGGGAAAAAATATTTTCGGTCGCCGAAATTTTGGCCTAAAAACTGCCCGGGGGTCTCCAGACTCGTTTTTTCGAAACCTACTCAGGCAAGGAAACACGAATCGGAAATTAGATGGATCTCGGAAACAAACCTACTACGAAAAGAACTCGGATTTGTGGTGGATATATGGTGGTAGGATATGGCAGCGGTGGTGATATATGATAGCGGTGGTGGTATATGGATATGGATCGATGGTATATGGCAGCGTTGGTGGGATATGGCAGCGGTGGTGGTATAAGGCAGCGTTGGTGGGATATGGTAGCGGTGGTGGTATATGGCAACAACGATGAAGATGGTGCGGCGGCGGCGTGACAAACTGTGACAGAACTCGAAACTCTAAAGGACTAGACGCTAACACCAGCAACTAGACATGACGATGCAACCGCAAATTCAACAAAGCAAAACCCTAAAAAGATTATGCAAAGGCTCAGATTGGTTCGGATATGATGAACTAACCCTAATTTTTTTTGTGGCTTTTTCGTGGACTGTATGTATGAAGAACCGACCCGATCTAAACTACAAAAAACTATAAAATCTCACCGAGCAACCTGGAAATCTGATACCACTTGATAGAGGCAAAGGTGTCCCGTCTTTCGATGAGATGATGGATATCGCTTTGGTGGAAGTTGACTTGGACGATCCGACTACCAACGTGCGAGGACGTCGCGCCTTAGCAATCCTTAAACCAACTCCGAGAGGTTATTGACCACGCCGGAACACGATCAACCTGACCACGAGGGTCTATTTCCTGCGAGCAAACGAAGAACAAGCAAGAAACTGAGATTGCTATCTGGATATTGCGAATATAAGATGAAAGCTTTATTGATCAAGGTGGGGTTCTGTGACGCCTTTGTCTGGTCGTTGAACACAGATGAAGTACGCGAAGTTGCAGCTATGGCGAACTTTTAATCTAAAAAAATCAAAGTCTAAACGGTACCCTAAGGGCTGTATATATGGAGGAAGAGGGGTGAATTTTGTGGCCCTTGGTGGAGGGGTCCGAAAATAAACCTATCTGTTGTTTCCCCACACATACGGACTCTAAAAATAGCCTATACTTATGTATTTAGAAATTACATGGGCCTGGCCCAATAATAGGGTGACGCAGCACCTAGAATAGCCTCTGGACGAAATTTATGAAGTGGCATCTTGTATATTTCGTCCAAGGCTTCATGCACTCATTATGGTGGCTTCAAAGTCCTGAAATCATCACTTGTAACTCCATTCTTGTTCACCTTGCGCATGCCATCATCTCCATGCTTGTTCTTGCTCCAATGTTCATCCTTCTCCAAGCTAGGCCCTTCATTTGTAAGCAAAACAAATGTATCCAATTTAGGCAGCATCATATTCTCATGAACATTAGAATCATTACCAAGAAACAAAAGTACCTGATAATTTAATTTGCGTGCGCGAGCTCTAGTAATTGGTCCAGTATATGTAGAAGTAGGGGCTCTGGGTGTAACAATGATATTGATGTCCTCATCATCTTCTCTCTCTTTGATCTTCAATACAATGTTCTTGAAGATCTATCTGATGTAATATTCTTTTGCGGTTTGTTTGTCCAGATCTGATGAATTGTGGATTTATGATTAGATTATCTATGAATATTATTTGAGTCTTCTCTGAATTCTTATATGCATGATTTGATATCTTTGTATTTCTCTTCTAATTATCGGTTTGATTTGGCCAACTAGTTGGTTCTTATTGCAATGGGAGAGGTGCTTAGTTTTGGGTTCAATCTTGCGGTGTCCTCACCAAGTGACAAAGTGGGGGTAGTGTCGTGGAATTGTCACGGCAGATGTCCTAGTGAAAGAACTTAGTCGTGGAGCCATCGCCACTAGGAAGATTAAAGGGGTTAATCGGGACAAAAGACACGAGGTTTATACTGGTTCGGCCCCTTATGGTGAAGGTAAAAGCCTACGATCCAGTTTTGAGTGGGATTACTTACGTCTTGATAACCAGGGAGCGAATCGCTTGACCTAGCTTTCGAGTTTCTCTTACTTGCCCTAAACCGTCGCCGGGTCGTCCCTTTATATACAGAGGTCGACGCCCTGCGGCTCATAGAGTACCGGCCGGCTCATAAACAGTGTCCGGCTCGGTCTCTTAACTACTCTTGCCTTATAGTACAAGTCATACATACATGGCGGTTTATCACTACAGGCCTTAAGTCGCCTCTGGCTTTGGGCCCTTAACTAAACCGCCATCTCTATCCTGGGTCTTGGGCTTCAAGAATACTTGTAAGTATAACCCGGCCCCTCCTGGGCGGGTTATACCAATAGTTATATGTTGTAGGGTCAAACCCTAGCACTACAAAAAAAAGACACATCCGTGACATTTTGGGCTGAATGAAAAAAAATTATGTCATACATATGACACTTCTATGATGATAATTGTGACAAAACCCGGTATCATCATAGATGTGGTGGGCTCCTACTTCTATGACAAAAAATCATGACAGAAAATGGGCTTTTCGTACTGGGCGGGCCGAAGACGCAGCTGCATGACATTCTTTGGGTCGTCCGTGATGGAAAAAACTATGGTAGAAGCGAGGGGGAGGAAAATTTCGGGGAGTTGCCGGTTATGATGGGAGAGCGATGCGCGTTTCTCTCGTATAGGTACGCGCGTGTGTGCGAGGCGTTGGCTCTAACTGAACCCGATCGAGGCGTTGGGCTCTAACTGAACCCGAGCAATTGCACTGCAGGCTACGCGTTACTGAACCCGAGCGATCGATCGATGGCTGTTAACTGAACCCGATGGAGTGATTCCTTCGCTACTGCTGCTAATTGAAGTCGATCGATTGGATGAACAGTGA